>NW_026892149.1:104834-186285 GCF_015708825.2 Lethenteron reissneri
GCCGCGCACGCACGCGCACGCACGCGCACGCACGCGCGCGCACGCACGCGCACGCACACACGTGCACGCGCACGCACACACGTGCACGCACGTGCACGCACGTGCACACACGTGCACCCACGTGCACACGCGTGCACGCATTTGCACGCCCGTGCACGCACGTGCACGCACGTGCACGTGTGTGCACACACGTGCACAGACGTGCACACACGCGCACGCACGCGCACGCGCACGCACGCGCACGCACACACGTGCACGCGCACGCACACACGTGCACACACGTGAACACGCGTGCACATACGTGCACCCACGTGTGCACACGCGTGCACGTGCACACGCGCGCACGCACGCACGCGCACGCACGCACGTGCACGCGTGCGTGCGCACGCGCACGCACGTGCGTGCACGTGTGTGCACGAGCGTGCACGAGCGTGCACGTGTGTGCGTGCGCGTGCACGTGTGTGCGTGCGCGTGCGTGCGCGTGCGTGCGCGTGCGTGCACGTGCGTGCACGTCTGTGCTCGTGCGTGCGCGTGCGTGCGGGTGCGCGTGTGTGCACACGCGTGCACGTGTGTGCACGTGCGTGCAAGTGTGTGCACGTGCGTGCACGTGTGTGCACGTGTGTCCACACGCGTGCACGTGGGTGTACGTGCGTGCACGTGCGTGCACGTGTGTGCACGTGTGTCCACGTGCGTGCACGTGTGTGCACGCGCGTGCACGTGTGTGCACGTCTATGCACGTGCGTGCGCGTGCGTGCGCGTGCGTGCGCGTGCGTGCAAACGCGTGCACGTGTGTGCACGTGCGTGCACGTGCATGCACGTGTGCACGTGCGTGCACGTGCACGTGCGTGCGCGTGCGTGCACGTGCGTGCGCGTGCGCGTGCGTGCACGTGCATGCGCGCGCGTGCACGTGTGTGCACGCGTGTGCACGTGCGTGCACGCGCGTGCACGTGGGTGCACGCGTGTGCACGTGCGTGCACGTGTGTGCACGTGCGTGCACGTGTGTGCACGTGTGTGCACGTGTGTGCACACGCGTGCACGTGCGTGCACGTGCTTGCACGTGCTTGCACGTGTGGGCACGTGTGTGCACGTGTGTGCACACGCGTGCACGTTCGTGCACGTGCGTGCGCGTGCGTGCGTGCGCGTGGGTGCACGTGCGTGCACGCGTGTGCACACACGTGCACGCACGTGCACGCACGTGGACACACGTGCACACACGTGCACGCACGTGCACGCACGTGCACGCACGTGCACGCACGTGCACCCACGTGCGTGCACGTGTGTGCACACGCGTGCGTGCGCGTGCGTGCGCGTGTGTGCACGTCTGTGCAAGTGCGTGCGTGTGCGTGCGCGTGCGTGCGTGCGCGTGTGTGCACACGCGTGCACGTGTGTGCACGTGCACGTGTGTGCACGTGCGCGTGCACGTGTGTGCGTGCGCGTGCGTGCGTGCGCGTGTGTGCACACGCGTGCACGTGTGTGCACGTGCACGTGGGTGCACGTGCGTGCACGTGTGTGCACGTGCGTGCACGTGCGTGCACGTGCGTGCGCGTGCGTGCGCGTGTGTGCACGTGCGTGCGCGTGTGTGCACGTGTGTGCACGTGCGTGCACGTGCGTCCACGTGCGTGCACGTGCGTGCACGTGTGTGCACGAGCGTGCACGAGTGTGCACGTGTGTGCGTGCGCGTGCGTGCGCGTGCGTGCGCGTGCATGCACGTGCGTGCACACGCGTGCACGTGTGCGTGCGCGTGCGCGTGCATGCACGTGCGTGCACACGCGTGCACGTGTGCGTGCGTGTGCGTGCACGCGTGTGCACGCGTGCACGCACGTGTGTGCGTGCGCGTGCGTGCGTGCGTGCACGTGTGTGCACAAGCGTGCACGTGTGTGCACGTCTGTGCGCGTGCGTGCGCATGCGTGTGCGTGCGTGCGCGTGCACGTGCGTGCACGTGCGTGCACGCGTGTGCACGTGTGTGCACGCGTGTGCACGTGTGTGCACGTGTGTGCGTGCGCGTGCACGTGTGTGCGTGCGCGTGCGTGCGCGTGCGTGCGCGTGCGTGCGCGTGCACGTGTGTGCACACACGTGTTTGCACGTGCGTGCACGCGTGTGCACGCACGCGCACGCACGCGCACGCACGTGCACACACGTGCACACACGTGCACACACGTGCACGCGTGTGCACGCACGCGCACGCACGCGCACGCACGTGCACGCACGCGCACGCACGTGCACGCACGTGCACGCGTGTGCACGCACGTGCACGCACGCGCACGCACGCGCACGCACACACGTGCACGCGCACGCACACACGTGCACACACGTGAACACGCGCACTACGGCACCCACGTGTGCACACGCGTGCACGTGCACACGCGCGCACGCAGCACGCGCACGCACGCACGTGCACGCGTGCGGCGCACGCGCACGCACGTGCGTGCACGTGTGGCACGAGCGTGCACGAGCGTGCACGTGTGTGCGTGCGCGTGCACGTGTGTGCGTGCGCGTGCGTGCGGTGCGTGCGCGTGCGTGCACGTGCGTGCACGTCTGTGCTCGTGCGTGCGCGTGCGTGCGGGTGCGCGTGCTGTGCCGCGTGCGTGGCCTGCGTGCACGTGCGTGCACGTCTGTGCTCCGTGCGGGCCGTGTGCGCACGTGGTGCACACGCGTGCACGTGGGTGTACGTGGCGTGCACGTGCGTGCACGTTGTGCACGTGTTGGTGCGTGCACGTGTGTGCACGCGCGTGCACGTGTGTGCACGTCTATGCACGTGCGTGCGCGTGCGTGCGCGTGCGCGTGCGTGCAAACGCGTGCACGTGTGTGCACGTGCGTGCACGTGCATGCACGTGTGCACGTGCGTGCACGTGCACGTGCGTGCGCGTGCGTGCACGTGCGTGCGCGTGCGCGTGCGTGCACGTGCATGCGCGCGCGTGCACGTGTGTGCACGCGTGTGCACGTGCGTGCACGCGCGTGCACGTGGGTGCACGCGTGTGCACGTGCGTGCACGTGTGTGCACGTGCGTGCACGTGTGTGCACGTGTGTGCACGTGTGTGCACACGCGTGCACGTGCGTGCACGTGCTTGCACGTGCTTGCACGTGTGGGCACGTGTGTGCACGTGTGTGCACACGCGTGCACGTTCGTGCACGTGCGTGCGCGTGCGTGCGTGCGCGTGGGTGCACGTGCGTGCACGCGTGTGCACACACGTGCACGCACGTGCACGCACGTGGACACACGTGCACACACGTGCACGCACGTGCACGCACGTGCACGCACGTGCACGCACGTGCACCCACGTGCGTGCACGTGTGTGCACACGCGTGCGTGCGCGTGCGTGCGCGTGTGTGCACGTCTGTGCAAGTGCGTGCGTGTGCGTGCGCGTGCGTGCGTGCGCGTGTGTGCACACGCGTGCACGTGTGTGCACGTGCACGTGTGTGCACGTGCGCGTGCACGTGTGTGCGTGCGCGTGCGTGCGTGCGCGTGTGTGCACACGCGTGCACGTGTGTGCACGTGCACGTGGGTGCACGTGCGTGCACGTGTGTGCACGTGCGTGCACGTGCGTGCACGTGCGTGCGCGTGCGTGCGCGTGTGTGCACGTGCGTGCGCGTGTGTGCACGTGTGTGCACGTGCGTGCACGTGCGTCCACGTGCGTGCACGTGCGTGCACGTGTGTGCACGAGCGTGCACGAGTGTGCACGTGTGTGCGTGCGCGTGCGTGCGCGTGCGTGCGCGTGCATGCACGTGCGTGCACACGCGTGCACGTGTGCGTGCGCGTGCGCGTGCATGCACGTGCGTGCACACGCGTGCACGTGTGCGTGCGTGTGCGTGCACGCGTGTGCACGCGTGCACGCACGTGTGTGCGTGCGCGTGCGTGCGTGCGTGCACGTGTGTGCACAAGCGTGCACGTGTGTGCACGTCTGTGCGCGTGCGTGCGCATGCGTGTGCGTGCGCGCGCGTGCACGTGCGTGCACGTGCGTGCACGCGTGTGCACGTGTGTGCACGCGTGTGCACGTGTGTGCACGTGTGTGCGTGCGCGTGCACGTGTGTGCGTGCGCGTGCGTGCGCGTGCGTGCGCGTGCGTGCGCGTGCATGCACGTGCGTGCACACGCGTGCACGTGTGTGCACACACGTGTTTGCACGTGCGTGCACGCGTGTGCACGCACGCGCACGCACGCGCACGCACGTGCACACACGTGCACACACGTGCACACACGTGCACGCGTGTGCACGCACGCGCACGCACGCGCACGCACGTGCACGCACGCGCACGCACGTGCACGCACGTGCACGCGTGTGCACGCACGTGCACGCACGCGCACGCACGCGCACGCACGCGCACGCACACGCGCGCACGCACGCGCACGCACACACGTGCACGCACGCGCACGCACGCGCACACACACGCACGCACGCGCACAGACGTGCACACACGTGCACGCGTGTGCAAACACGTGCACGCACGTGCGCACGCACGTGCACACACGTGCACGCGTGTGCAATCACGTGCACGCACGTGCGCACGCACGTGCACGCACGTGCACACACGTGCACGCACGTGCACGCACGCGCACGCACGCGCACGCACGCACGTGCACGCGCACGCACACACGTGCACACGCGTGCACGCACGTGCACACACGTGCACCCACGTGCACACGCGTGCACGCATGTGCACGCCCGTGCACGCACGTGCACGCACGTGCACGTGTGTGCACACACGTGCACAGACGCGCACGCACGCGCACGCACGCACGCGCACGCACACACGTGCACGCACACGCACACACGTGCACACACGTGAACACACGTGCACATACGTGCACCCACGTGTGCACGCGCGTGCACGTGTGTGCGCACACGTGCACACACGTGCACACACGTGCACGCGTGTGCACGCACGCGCACGCACGCGCACGCACGTGCACGCACGCGCACGCACGAGCACGCACGTGCACAGACGTGCACACACGTGCACGCGTGTGCAAACACGTGCACGCACGTGCACACGTGCACGCACGTGCACGCACGTGCACGTGCGTGCGCGTGCGTGCGCGTGCGTGCACGCGTGTGCACGTGCGTGCACGTGCGTGCACGTGGGTGCACGTGTGTGCACGTGCGTGCGTGCGCGTGCACGTGTGTGCGTGCGCGTGCGTGCGCGTGCGTGCACGCGCGTGCACGTGGGTGCACGTGTGTGCACGTGCGTGCACGTGCGTGCACACGCGTGCACGTGCGTGCACGTGTGTGCACACACGTGCACAGACGTGCACACACGCGCACGCACGCGCACGCGCACGCACGCACGCGCACGAACGCGCACGCACGCGCACGCACGCACACGCACGTGCGTGCACGCGCGTGCACGCGTGTGCACACACGTGCACACACGTGCACGCACGTGCACGCACGTGCACACGCGTGCACGCACGCGCACGCACGCGCACGCACGCGCACGCACGCGTACAGACGTGCACACACGTGCACGCGCGCGTGCACACACGTGCACGCGCGTGTGCAAACACGCGCACGCACGCGCACGCACGCGCACGCACGCGCACGCACGCGCGCGCACGCACGCGCACGCACACACGTGCACGCGCACGCACACACGTGCACGCACGTGCACGCACGTGCACACACGTGCACCCACGTGCACACGCGTGCACGCATTTGCACGCCCGTGCACGCACGTGCACGCACGTGCACGTGTGTGCACACACGTGCACAGACGTGCACACACGCGCACGCACGCGCACGCGCACGCACGCGCACGCACACACGTGTGAAGTGTTCTTGACGACGCGTGGACAACGGGGTAAGGCACACGTATTTATTTACACAATGGCTTTACAATACTGGAGGGATGTATCGGCCCCCTCACCCGTACAACTGGGAATTCACCCCTAGCTAGCCTTCCTAGCCGAGTCCTCCGCTAACGGGCTAGGGGAGGCTGTCTGGCCCGACACTGGTCAGTCGGGCTACGGTACCCGGAATCCCAGAGGTCTGACTCTGGTTCCGGGACCACGCCACTGGCTCCAGCCTGCACTGCCCTTACAAGGGCGGCGTCCCAGGGGGAGTCCAGGGCCTATCTGGCCGGTCTTCTCTCTTCACTTAACTACTCTAAGACTGAGCCCCGAGCTCTCTGGCTCAACCCTTTTTATACCCCCCTAGAGGATCGAAACCCCCCCTCACGCCGTCCAGTACGGACGTCGTTGCGGGCACCACCCCGTGTGCTCACGGAGACCCCGCCCACTGTGTCTGTTTTCCGTTAGCCCCTATGCAAACAGCCCTACACAACAGACCCTCTGTAACAGCCCTACATCACCTCCCCCTGTACAGCTCGCAGCCGTCCCGGCTGCAACAACTTTCAATAAAGGTTATTTAACCCCTGGACCCCCGCGTGTGCCTTAAAAAACGTTTTTTAACACTAACACGAAGGAAACAACAGCAACAACGACAACAACAACAACAATGACAACAACAAAACCCTCAACCCCGAAAGGGAACAATCCGACGCACCCCCCCCGAATAAATACGGATACCGTAAGAACAAACTATATACAATTTGCAGCGAAGCCACCATACACACAACAGCAGGTGAGCACCACGTATGTGAATTCAATGGGCAGGGAACACACCCCCCCCACACAACACACAATGAACACAACATATCTACACATCTTGCGGTTTCACAACAATCTGCGCATTTTTGCGCGTGTCCTTGCGGTTTCACAACAGTCTGCGCATTTTTGCGCGTGTCCTTGCGGCGGGCCCCTCACACGGGGAAACCCCGGGTGGCGGACCGTCAGATGGTAATCGTCCGTCCGGGAGCGAGGCCTCCTCTGATGCCTCGTGACTGTTGGTATCCCCAGAAGGGGTGGTCGGGCGTGAGCCCGTCAGTCTCGATGCACCTGGAGGTGGCACGGCCGGCAAGGCATTAGGTGAGCGGGGTGGAGACGGACCTAGTGAGTCGGTCGACCCCCCACACGTCTGGCCACGCATGTGTGAAGTGGGTTTGTGTGCCGCGACGAAAGGTTTCAACCGAGAGGGGTGCACGAACCATCGCCGCTTCCCCCAACGAATGCGCACGCACTGTGGTCGCAAGACCTCGACCACTTCCACAGGACCCCGCCACGGCCGCGCCAGCTTAGGGGAGGTAGCCAGGGGTACTTGGGGACAGTGCAACCATGCCCTGTCCCCCGGTTTCCACTGTATGACATGCGCCCGACCCAACCTGAGGCGCTCGTTCGCCTTTTGACGGAGGTCCGAGTTCAACCTCGCAGCATCCCGCGCCTCTGTTAATTTAGCCAGATTAAATTTGACGTGGTCAGCCAATTTAGTTTTTCCTTGCGGGTCGGGGATCTGCAGCTGGGCGCGAACAGGCGGGTCGGGTTCGCGACCGTACATAAGGTAAAAGGGGGAAAACCCCGTAGCTGCATGGGGTGCCATCCGGTATGCCGCCAAGACCCCCTGAATATGCAGGTCCCAATCAGTTTGAGAATCTGAGACCTGCTGTGCCATCATTGACGAAATGGTGCGATGCAGGCGCTCGACCATTCCGTCGGTCTGTGGGTGATACGGGGAGGTCCGAATTTTCTTTGTGCCTAAGAGGTCACAGACTTGTTTAAGTAATTTGCTGGAAAAATTTTTACCCTGGTCGGTCAGCAGCCGCTCCGGAGCACCTTTGTCCAGGACGTATCCTGAACAAAGGCGTCCACGATGGCTGCTGCCGACTGGTTGGCAAGGGGCCAGGCCATGGGCCAGCGCGTAAAATACTCAACTCCTGTCAGCAAATACCTATTGCCCCTGGGGGTGGCGGGAAATGGCCCCAAGATGTCCAGTGCGACAAGCTCATTTATTCTGGACACCTTGATTGATTGTAAAGGCGGGTTAGACTCCCGCGCCGGCGGTTTCCGTTGCGCACACCGCGGGCATGAACTCAAAAGATCCCCCACATCCTTTGTCATACCAGGCCAAAAAAAATCTAGTTGTATCAGTGCAAGGGTCTTTAGAGTCCCCAGATGTAACAGGCGCTCATGCGCGGCCCACACCACTTTGCCTCGCAACTCCGAAGGGACGACCAGCCGATGTCGCTGTGATTTTGCGTCCCAATGCATGAGCAGACCCTGTACCATTTCCCATGCACCCGAATCACCTTTCACCCGGCCAGCACCCCCGACGCGACGACGCCACCCGAGGAGGGAGGTATCCTCCATTTGGAGGCGCCCCCACTCAGTGACGGGCAACCCCAACAGGGAATCCCTTCCCTGTTGTTCGATCGAATTATCAGGCAGTGGCTCGTCGTCGTCGGTGGCTGCCAGGATCGGGACCGATGCGTCCCCTGAAGGTCTGCAACGTCCCGACCCCAGGAGGCATGCACATTCCGAGGTGGTTGGCATGCGTGACAGAGCGTCCGCGTTGGTATGGCGAACGCCCTTACGGTAAGTGGTCTCAAAATCAAAATCCTGGAGAACCTCCAACCATCGAGACAACTGTCCCGATGGTTGTTGGACCCGCAGGGCGTACTGTAGTGCCGCATGATCTGTGCGGACGGTGAAATGCCGACCGTACAGATATGGGCGGTACTGTTGGATGAAAAAAACAATTGCCAACAGTTCTCTACGGGTAACACAATATCTCTGCTCCGCAGGAGACAACACCCGACTACCGTACGCGACCACCCGTTCAACGCCATCAACCACCTGGGAAAGCACACCCCCAATACCCGTGTTGCTCGCATCGGTGTCGAGCAAAAAGGGTTTCGAAAAGTCAGGGTAGATCAAGGGAGGGGCTTTCACCAGGGCGTCCCGAAGGGAGCGGAACGCAGCCTCCTCCTCTTGACCCCAGTGGAAACGAACCCCTTTAGATGTTAGAGCGTGCAGGGGTTTAGCAATTGTTGCAAAATCAGCAACAAACCGTCGATAATACGACGCGAACCCAATGAAACTCCTGACCTCTCCCACCGAGGTGGGAGTCGGCCAGGAGCTGACACACTGCGTTTTGGCGGGATCGGTAGCAATACCTGAGCGCCCCACGATGTGCCCCAAATAACGCACCGAATCACGCAACAAATGGCATTTTTGGGGCTTAAATTTCAAATTAGCAGCCCGCATCTTTAGGAAAACCGCCCGCAACCTCTGGAGATGCTCATCAAAAGTTTTACCAAAGACGATAACGTCATCCAAATAAATGAGGCACGACTCCCATTGCAGTCCAGCCAAAACCAATTCCATTAAACGCTGGAAAGTTGCCGGGGCCGAGTGTAAGCCCATCGGCAACCTGTTGAATTGAAACAAGCCGTGCGGCGTACGAAAAGCAGTTTTAGGCTTTGACTCATCATCCAGAGGAAGCTGCCAGAATCCCGAAAGTAAATCTAGTGTGGAAAAGAATCGCGCTCCCGCCAAGGCGTCAAGCGATTCATCCATCCGAGGGAGCGGGTATGCGTCGGCAACCGAAATTTTATTAAGACGCCGGAAGTCAACGCAAAACCGCAACGAACCGTCCTGCTTTTTAACCAGGACGATCGGCGCTCCCCAAGGGCTGGTGGAAGGAGAAATGATGTCCGCGGCCAACATGTCATCAACAGCCGATTTGACATGGTCCTTTTCGGCGGGACTCAACCGAAACGGATTTTGGCGAATTGGCGCGCTGTCACCCGTGTCAATATGGTGACGCAGCAAGTGAGTGCAACCCAAATCATACTTATTTCGACTAAAAACGTCGGAAAATTCTCGCAGTAATGTTTTAAGTTGTCGACGCTCTGAATCGGACAGGTCCGTCGATCCCGCACAAAGCGCCTCGAGCCACCCTTCATCGCTGTCCGAACGCGGTCGCGACGCAGGGACAGTGTTGACGGAATTTACGGCGGGTTCCTCACACGGCACCGGCGTTGCGTGAGCAAGCACGGTCCCCTGTGGGAGCACCACCGTCCGCGAGCCCACATTTAGGACCGCGATGAAGGGTTCACCATCCCCTCTCACTATGGTCTGGGCCGGTAGTAAGTCAGGTCCACTAACCCCGGCCCTAGACGGTCCCAACAGTACCCCTTGTGCCCCAGCACCCTTAACGAGGGGCCGCCGAAGTTTCAAGGGTACCAACATTTGCGTTCCCGGAGGAACGCGTACCGTTCTCTCCACGAACGCCGGCACCGTCGCGAACGCCGTCCGAGTCGCAACCGGTGATGGCAGAAACGCCATGCGTCTGCCCGATGGAAGCTCTATGCACCCCTGGTCGATCAAAATTACAATCGGCATCTTGGCCAGGAAGTCCGTCCCCAGCAGGCACGGAACCGCCAGCGAGGAAGAAACAAAAATCGGCCCAGACAATTTTATTTCCCCGATACAAATTTGGGCACGAATTTGTCCGATGATGCCAAGTGAGCCCCCGTTAGCCGCATAGAATGGTATGTTAACTGGCATCAAAGGACGACTTCGGACAGGGAGAATGTTATAAATTAATTCCGAAATAATAGTCGCCGATGCCCCCGTATCGACCAGGATGCGCACTTCCACCCCGTCGATATATCCTACAACGGCCGACTGCCCCGACGATGCGGCAACCACACGATCGGCCAGCACGGACCACTGGCCGGGTTCGATATGGGTACCCGGAGTGGTGCGTGATGGTGCGATGGTGCGTGATACCGGCCCCCCTCTCGTCGCGGTGATTGAGTGCGTGACGGGTGTGTGTGTGGGCCAAACGTGTGGGGTGCCGCGACTCGCCGGTTTTTGATGGTGGAGCTTGGGATGAGGCCCGTCGTCCCGGTGAGGTGTCGTCCCGCGCTGACGAGGAGAGCGGCACCCCGAGGCGACGTGGCCCCGGACGCCGCAGTTAAAACACCGCGGGAGCGACGTCGGAGGTGACGAATGGTCGGAACGGCCCGACCCGTCCTGGCCCGGCCGTGCACTCGTCGCCTGTTGCCGTCGGTGGTCGACGGCGTAGAGTTCCTCCGTCGGAAGGGTGGCTGCAGCCACCGCACGCCCCGCCGATGCCCTGCTGGCTTTGCGCCGAAGCGACAGGAGGTTTGCGTGGAGGAGCCGCGCCGCCTGGAGCGATGTCATTTCCGCGTCCTCCTGTGCGACGACAGCAATGTCAAGATCGTCGGCCAGGAGGAGTATCTTCTCCGTTACCATAGCGTCGATGCCGTCGTCATCCATCCGGGGGAAGGCCGACTTGGCCATCGCCAGGAGGCTCGTTCGGTACGCTAGGGGCGACTCCTTTTCTCCCCGCTTGCGGTCGTAGAACTCCTGTCTGCATTCCGCCGATGGTCCGTAGACTCCTCCCAGCAGCTGCAGCGCCATCGGTAACGTAGAGCGCTTTTCCTTTGGTGCCGATGTTAGGGCGGCAAGCGCGTCGCCGTCCAGGAGCGCCGGCAGGGCGCTGAGAGCTTCTTCGTCTGTCCATTTAGCCATTTCTTGGTGGGCGAGGAAGCGTCTTCGGAAGCCGCTCCAGTCGCCCTCTGCGCCCACGAATTCTTTAAGCGGGGGCAGCCTTTGGTGTAGTGCAGCGGTTGCCGTGGAGTCCCGTGGGCTGCTGCCTCCCCGACTCGGCTGCGTCTCGGCGCGAATGGCAGATGGCATCGCCTGTCGCAGCTTTGATGACGCGCCCTCCTCCGTCGTTGATGCGGCAGCCCCAGCGCGGCCGATGTCGGACCCCAGGTTGAGGTTGGCCACGCCCCTAGCGGTCGCTGCGTCGATGGCGGGAAATTCAAAATTTAAATCTTCAGAAATGGCGGGAAGGCGCTCCATACGCCGGTTCCCCTCGGCCCGCGGTGGACCACCAGCCCCCAGCCGTGTGATGTTCTCCAGCGTAGCGGCAGCGGCGTAGAGCAGTTCCGCCAGCCTCTCGTGAGCCAGCCTCAGGTTGTCTCCCCGCTGCTCCTCTTCATGGCGACGCTCCGGTAAGCGCGCGTCCGGCCCCGGCTGCACGTCGTCTAGTAGAGCCATCTCGGGCTCGACAATTTCGGCGGCGTCTTCCGCCTGCTGTTCCCTGGCTCGAGCTGTTTGGCGCGTGTCCATGTTCTTGGTTCTTCTGACGCCAGATGAAGTGTTCTTGACGACGCGTGGACAACGGGGTAAGGCACACGTATTTATTTACACAATGGCTTTACAATACTGGAGGGATGTATCGGCCCCCTCACCCGTACAACTGGGAATTCACCCCTAGCTAGCCTTCCTAGCCGAGTCCTCCGCTAACGGGCTAGGGGAGGCTGTCTGGCCCGACACTGGTCAGTCGGGCTACGGTACCCGGAATCCCAGAGGTCTGACTCTGGTTCCGGGACCACGCCACTGGCTCCAGCCTGCACTGCCCTTACAAGGGCGGCGTCCCAGGGGGAGTCCAGGGCCTATCTGGCCGGTCTTCTCTCTTCACTTAACTACTCTAAGACTGAGCCCCGAGCTCTCTGGCTCAACCCTTTTTATACCCCCCTAGAGGATCGAAACCCCCCCTCACGCCGTCCAGTACGGACGTCGTTGCGGGCACCACCCCGTGTGCTCACGGAGACCCCGCCCACTGTGTCTGTTTTCCGTTAGCCCCTATGCAAACAGCCCTACACAACAGACCCTCTGTAACAGCCCTACACGTGCACGCGCACGCACACACGTGCACACACGTGAACACGCGTGCACATACGTGCACCCACGTGTGCACACGCGTGCACGTGCACACGCGCGCACGCACGCACGCGCACGCACGCACGTGCACGCGTGCGTGCGCACGCGCACGCACGAGCACGCACGTGCACGCACGCGCACGCACGCGCACGCACGCACGTGCACGCGCACGCACACACGTGCACACGCGTGCACGCACGTGCACACACGTGCACCCACGTGCACACGCGTGCACGCATGTGCACGCCCGTGCACGCACGTGCACGCACGTGCACGTGTGTGCACACACGTGCACAGACGTGCACACACGCGCACGCACGCGCACGCACGCACGCGCACGCACACACGTGCACGCACACGCACACACGTGCACACACGTGAACACACGTGCACATACGTGCACCCACGTGTGCACACGCGTGCACGTGCACGCGCGCGCACGCACGCACGCGCACGCACGCACGTGCACGCGTGCGTGCGCAGGCATGCGCGTGCGCGCGCGTGCACGCGCGTGCACGTGTGTGCGCACACGTGCACCCACGTGCACACACGTGCACGCGTGTGCACGCACGCGCACGCACGCGCACGCACGTGCACGCACGCGCACGCACGAGCACGCACGTGCACAGACGTGCACACACGTGCACGCGTGTGCAAACACGTGCACGCACGTGCACACGTGCACGCACGTGCACGCGCGTGCACACGCGTGCACCCACGTGCACATGCGTGCACGCACGTGCACGCGTGTGCACGCACGTGCACGCACGCGCACGCACGCGCACGCACGCGCACGCACGCACGTGCACGCACGTGCACGCACGTGCACACACGTGCACCCACGTGCACGCGCGTGCACGCACGCGCACGCACGCGCACGCGCACGCACACACGTGCACGCGCACGCACGCACGTGCACACACGTGCACACACGTGCACGCATGTGCACGCACGTGCACGCACGTGCACGCACGTGCACGTGTGTGCACACACGTGCACAGACGTGCACACACGCGCACGCACGCGCACGCACGCACGCGCACGAACGCGCACGCACGCGCACGCACGCGCACGCACGCACACGCACGTGCGTGCACGCGCGTGCACGCGTGTGCACACACGTGCACACACGTGCACGCACGTGCACGCACGTGCACACGCGTGCACGCACGCGCACGCACGCGCACGCACGCGTACAGACGTGCACACACGTGCACGCGCATGCACACACGTGCACGCGTGTGCAAACACGCGCACGCACGCGCACGCACGCGCACGCACGCGCACGCACGCGCGCGCACGCACGCGCACGCACACACGTGCACGCGCACGCACACACGTGCACGCACGTGCACGCACGTGCACACACGTGCACCCACGTGCACACGCGTGCACGCATTTGCACGCCCGTGCACGCACGTGCACGTGTGTGCACACACGTGCACAGACGTGCACACACGCGCACGCACGCACGCGCACGCACACACGTGCACGCGC
Organism: Lethenteron reissneri; assembly: GCF_015708825.2. Taxonomy (NCBI): domain Eukaryota; kingdom Metazoa; phylum Chordata; class Hyperoartia; order Petromyzontiformes; family Petromyzontidae; genus Lethenteron; species Lethenteron reissneri. Next base: position 118,922 of record NW_026892149.1, read on the forward strand.
ACGCACACACGTGCACACACGTGAACACGCGTGCACATACGTGCACCCACGTGTGCACACGCGTGCACGTGCACGCGTGTTTGCACACGCGTGCACGTGTGTGCACGTCTGTGCACGTGCGTGCTCGTGCGTGCACGTGCACACGCGCGCACGCACGCACGCGCACGCACGCACGTGCACGCGTGCGTTCGCACGCGCACGCACGAGCACGCACGTGCACAGACGTGCACACACGTGCACGCGTGTGCAAACACGTGCACGCACGCGCACACGTGCACGCACGTGCACGCACGTGCACACGCGTGCACCCACGTGTACATGCGTGCACGCACGTGCACGCGTGTGCACGCACGTGCACGCACGCGCACGCACACACGTGCACGCGCACGCACACACGTGCACGCACGTGCACGCACGTGCACACACGTGCACCCACGTGCACACGCGTGCACGCGTGTGCACGCACGTGCACGCACGCGCACGCACGCGCACGCACACACGTGCACGCGCACGCACACACGTGCACACACGTGCACACGCGTGCACACACGTGCACACGCGTGCACGCACGTGCAAGCGCGTGCACGCACGCGCACGCACGCGCACGCACGCGCACGCGCGCGCACCCACGTGCACGCGCACGCACGTGCACGTGCACACACGTGCACGCACGTGCGTGCACGTGCACGTGCACACACGTGCACGCACGTGCACGTGTGTGCACACACGTGCACAGACGTGCACACACGCGCACGCACGCGCACGCGCACGCACGCACGCGCACGAACGCGCACGCACGCGCACGCACGCACACGCACGTGCGTGCACGCGCGTGCACGTGGGTGCACGTGTGTGCACGCGTGTGCACGCGCGTGCACGTGCGTGCACACGCGTGCACGTGTGTGCACGTGTGTGCACGTGTGTGCGTGCACGTGCGTGCACGTGTGTGCACGTGCGTACACGTGGGTGCACGTGCGTGCACGTGCGTGCACGTGCGTGCACGTGCGTGCACGTGTGTGCACGTGCGTGCGTGCGCGTGCACGTGTGTGCGTGCGCGTGCGTGCGCGTGCGTGCGCGTGCGTGCGCGTGCGTGCGCGTGCGTGTGCGTGCGTGCACGTGTGTGCACACGCGTGCACGTGTGTGCACGTCTGTGCGCGTGCGTGCGCGTGCGTGTGCGTGTGCGTGCGTGCACGTGCGTGCACGTGCGTGCACGCGTCTGCACGTGTGTGCACGCGTGTACACGTGTGTGCACGTGTGTGCGTGCGCGTGCACGTGTGTGCGTGCGCGTGCGTGCGCGTGCGTGCGCGTGCGTGCGCGTGCATGCACGTGCGTGCACACGCCTGCACGTGTGTGCACGCGTGTGCACGTGTGTGCACGTCTGTGCGCGTGCGTGCGTGTGCGTGCGCGTGCGTGCGTGCGCGTGCGTGCACACGCGTGCACGTGTGTGCACGTGTGTGCACGTGTGTGCACACACGTGCACGTGTGTGCACGTGCACGTGTGTGCACGTGCGTGCACGTGCGTGCACGTGCGTGCACGTGCGTGCGCTTGCGTGCGCGTGCGTGCGTGCGCGTGCGTGCACGTGCGTGCGCGTGCGTGCACGCGCGTGCACGTGATTGCGCGTGCGCGTGCGTGCGCGTGCGTGCGCGTGCGTGCACGTGTGTGCACGTGCGTGCGTGCGCGTGCGTGCGCGTGCGTGCGCCTGCGTGTGCGTGCGTGCACGTGTGTGCACACGCGTGCACGTGTGTGCACGTCTGTGCGCGTGCGTGCGCGTGCGTGCGCGTGCGCGTGCGTGCGCGTGCGTGCGCGTGCACGTGCATGCACGCGTGTCCACGCGTGTGCACGCGTGTGCACGTGTGTGCACGTGTGTGCGTGCGCGTGCACGTGTGTGCGTGCGCGTGCGTGCGCACGCGTGCGCGTGCGTGCACACGCGTGCACGTGTGTGCACACGCGTGCACGTGTGTGCACGTGCGTTCGTGCGCGTGCACGTGTGTGCGTGCGCGTGCGCGTGCGTGCACGTGCGTGCGCGTGCGTGCACGTGTGTGCACGTGCGTGCACGTGTGTGCACGTGCATGCACGTGCGTGCGCACGTGCGTGCACGTGCGTGCGCGTGATTGCGCGTGCGCGTGCGTGCGCGTGCGTGCGCGTGCGTGCGCGTGCGTGCGTGCGCCTGCGTGTGCGTGCGTGCACGTGTGTGCACACGCGTGCACGTGTGTGCACGTCTGTGCGCGTGCGTGCGCGTGCGTGTGCGTGCGCGTGCGTGCGCGTGCGTGCACGCGTGTGCACGCGTGTGCACGTGTGTGCACGTGTGTGCGTGCGCGTGCACGTGTGTGCGTGCGCGTGCGTGCACACGCGTGCACGTGTGTGCACGTGTGTGCGTGCACGTGCGTGTACGTGCGTGCACGTGCGTGCACGTGCGTGCACGTGGGTGCACGTGTGTGCACGTGTGTGCACACGCGTGCACGTGTGTGCACGTGCGTGCGTGCGCGTGCACGTGTGTGCGTGCGCGTGCGTGCGCGTGCATGCGCGTGCGCGCGCGTGTGCGTGATTGCGCGTGCGTGCGCGTGCGCGTGCGTGCACGCGTGTGCACGTGTGTGCACGCGTGTGCACGCGTGTGCAAGTGTGTGCGTGCGCGTGCACGTGCGTGCACGTGCGTGCGTGCGCGTGCGTGCGCGTGCGTGCGTGCACGTGTGTGCACACGCGTGCACGTGTGTGCACGTCTGTGCGCGTGCGTGCGTGTGCGTGCGCGTGCGTGCACGTGCGTGCACGTGCGTGCACGCGTCTGCACGTGTGTGCACGCGTGTGCACGTGTGTGCACGTGTGTGCGTGCGCGTGCGTGCGCGTGCGTGCGCGTGCGTGCGCGTGCATGCACGTGCGTGCACACGCGTGCACGTGTGTGCACGCGTGTGCACGTGCGTGCACGCGTGTGCACGTGCGTGCACGTGAGTGCACGTGTGTGCACGTGCGTGCACGTGTGTGCACGTGCGTGCGCACGTGCGTGCACGTGTTTGCACACGCGTGCACGTGTGTGCACGTCTGTGCGCGTGCGTGCGTGTGCGTGCGCGTGCGTGCGCGTGCGCGTGCGTGCACACGCGTGCACGTGTGTGCACACACGTGTGTGCACGTGTGCGCACGCACGCGCACGCACGCGCACGCACGTGCACGCACGTGCACGCACGCACGCGCACGCACGTGCACGCGCACGTGCGTGCACGTGCGTGCGCGTGTTTGCGCGTGCGCGTGCGTGCGCGTGCGTGCGCGTGCGTGCGCGTGCGTGCACGTGTGTGCACGTGCGTGCACGTGCGTGCGCACGTGCGTGCACGTGCGTGCGCGTGATTGCGCGTGCGCGTGCGTGCGTGCGCGTGCGCGTGCGTGCGCGTGCGTGCACGTGTGTGCACGTGCGTGCGTGCACGTGCGTGCGCGTGCGTGCGCCTGCGTGTGCGTGCGTGCACGTGTGTGCACACGCGTGCACGTGTGTGCACGTCTGTGCGCGTGCGTGCGCGTGCGTGCGCGTGCGTGCACGTGCGTGCACGCGTGTGCACGTGTGTGCACGCGTGTGCACGTGTGTGCACGTGTGTGCGTGCGCGTGCACGTGTGTGCGTGCACGTGCGTGCGCGTGCGTGCACACGCGTGCACGTGCGTGCACGTGCGTGCACGTGGGTGCACGTGTGTGCACGTGTGTGCACACACGTGCACGTGTGTGCACGTGCGTGCGTGCGCGTGCACGTGTGTGCGTGCGCGTGCGTGCGTGCGCGTGCGTGCGCGTGCATGCACGTGCGTGCACACGCGTGCACGTGTGTGCACACACGTGTTTGCACGTGCGTGCACGCGTGTGCACGCACGCGCACGCACGCGCACGCACGTGCACACACGTGCACACACGTGCACACACGTGCACGCGTGTGCACGCACGCGCACGCACGCGCACGCACGTGCACGCACGCGCACGCACGTGCACAGACGTGCACGCACGTGCGTGCGCGTGCGTGCGCGTGCGTGCACACGCGTGCACGTGTGTGCACGTGTGTGCACGTGTGTGCACGTGCGTGCGCGTGCGTGCGCGTGCGTGCACACGCGTGCACGCACGTGCAAACACGTGTGTGCACACACGTGCACGCGTGTGCACGCACGTGCATGCACGCGCACGCACGCGCACGCACGCACGCGCACGCACACACGTGCACGCGCACGCACACACGTGCACACACGTGCACACGCGTGCACACACGTGCACACGCGTGCACGCACGTGCACGCACGTGCACGCGCGCGCACGCACACGCATGCGCACGCACGCGCACAGACGTGCACACACGTGCACGCTTGTGCACACACGTGCACGCACGCACGCACACGCACGCGCACGCACACACGTGCGTGCACGCGTGCACACGCGTGCACGCACGCGCACGCACGCGCGCGCACGCACGCGCACGCACGCGCGCGCACGCGCACGCACGCGCACGCGCACGCACGCGCACGCACGCGCGCGCACGCGCATGCACGCGCACGCACGCGCGCACACGCGCACGCACGTGCGTGCGCGTGATTGCGCGTGTGTGCACGCGTGTGCACGTGTGTGCACGCGTGTGCACGTGTGTGCACGCATGTGCACGTGCGTGCACGCGTGTGCACGTGCGTGCACGTGCGCGCACGTGTGTGCGTGCGCGTGCACGTGTGTGCGTGCGCGTGCGTGCGCGTGCGTGCGCGTGCGTGCACTGCGTGCACGTGCGTGCACACGCGTGCACGCGTGTGCACGTGTGTGCACGTGCGTGCACGTGAGTGCGTGCACGTGCGTGCACGTGTGTGCACGTGCGTGCACGTGGGTGCACGTGCGTGCACGTGCGTGCACGTGCGTGCACGTGTGTGCACGTGCGTGCGTGCGCGTGCACGTGTGTGCGTGCGCGTGCGTGCGCGTGCGTGCGCGTGCGTGCGCGTGCGCGTGCGTGCGCGTGCGTGCACGCGTCTGCACGTGTGTGCACGCGTGTGCACGTGTGTGCACGTGTGTGCGTGCGCGTGCGTGCGTGTGCGTGCGCGTGCGTGCGCGTGCGTGCACACGCGTGCACGTGTGTGCACGTGTGTGCACGTGTGTGCACGTGTGTGCACGTGCGTGCACGTGCGTGCACGTGCGTGCGCGTGCGTGCGCGTGCGTGCGTGCGCGTGCGTGCACGTGCGTGCGCGTGCGTGCACGCGCGTGCACGTGATTGCGCGTGCGCGTGCGTGCGCGTGCGTGCGCGTGCGTGCACGTGTGTGCACGTGCGTGCGTGCGCGTGCGTGCGCGTGCGTGCGCCTGCGTGTGCGTGCGTGCACGTGTGTGCACACGCGTGCACGTGTGTGCACGTCTGTGCGCGTGCGTGCGCGTGCGTGTGCGTGCGCGTGCGTGCGCGTGCACGTGCGTGCACGCGTGTCCACGCGTGTGCACGCGTGTGCACGTGTGTGCACGTGTGTGCGTGCGCGTGCACGTGTGTGCGTGCGTGTGCGTGCGCGTGCGTGCGCGTGCGTGCACGCGTGTGCACGTGTGTGCACGCGTGTGCACGTGTGTGCACGTGTGTGCGTGCGCGTGCACGTGTGTGCGTGCGCGTGCGTGCACACGCGTGCACGTGTGTGCACGTGTGTGCGTGCACGTGCGTGCACGTGCGTGCACGTGCGTGCACGTGCGTGCACGTGGGTGCACGTGTGTGCACGTGTGTGCACACGCGTGCACGTGTGTGCACGTGCGTGCGTGCGCGTGCACGTGTGTGCGTGCGCGTGCGTGCGCGTGCATGCGCATGCGCGCGCGTGTGCGTGATTGCGCGTGCGTGCGCGTGCGTGCACGCGTGTGCACGTGTGTGCACGCGTGTGCACGCGTGTGCAAGTGTGTGCGTGCGCGTGCACGTGCGTGCGCGTGCGTGCGCGTGCGTGCGCGTGCGTGTGCGTGCGTGCACGTGTGTGCACACGCGTGCACGTGTGTGCACGTCTGTGCGCGTGCGTGCGTGTGCGTGCGCGTGCGTGCACGTGCGTGCACGTGCGTGCACGCGTCTGCACGTGTGTGCACGCGTGTGCACGTGTGTGCACGTGTGTGCGTGCGCGTGCACGTGTGTGCGTGCGCGTGCGTGCGCGTGCGTGGGCGTGCGTGCGCGTGCGTGCGCGTGCGTACGCGTGCGTGCGCGTGCGTGCACGTGTGTGCACGTGCGTGCACGTGTGTGCACGTGCGTGCACGTGCGTAAACGTGCGTGCACGTGCGTGCGCACGTGCGTGCACGTGTTTGCACACGCGTGCACGTGTGTGCACGTCTGTGTGCGTGCGTGCGCGTGCGTGTGCGTGCGCGTGCGTGCACGTGCGTGCACGTGCGTGCGCGTGATTGCGCGTGCGCGTGCGTGCGCGTGCGTACGCGTGCGTGCACGTGTGTGCACGTGTGTGCACGTGCGTGCACGTCCGTGCAAGTGCGTGCGCACGTGCGTGCACGTGTTTGCACACGCGTGCACGTGTGTGCACGTCTGTGCGCGTGCGTGCGTGCACGTGCGTGCACATGCGTGCACGTGCGTGCACACGCGTGCACGTGCGTGCACGTCTGTGCACCTGCGTGCGCGTGCGTGCACGTGCATGCGCGTGCATGCGCGTGCGTGCGCGTGCGTGCGCGTGCGTGCACGTGCGTGCACATGTGTGCGTGCGCGTGCACGTGTGTCGTGCACGCGCGTGCACGTGCGTGCACGTGCGTGCACGTGTGTGCACACGCGTGCACGTGCGTGCACGTCCGTGCACGTGCGTGCGCGTGCGCGTGCGTGCGCGTGCGTGCGCGTGCGTGCGCGTGCGTGCGCGTGCGTGCGCGTGTGTACACACGCGTGCACGTGTGTGCACGCGTGTGTGCGCGTGCGTGCGCGTGCGTGCGCGTGAGTGCGCGTGCGTGCGCGTGCGCGCACGTGGGTGCACGTATGTGCACGTGCGTGCACGTGCGTGCACGTGCGTGTACGTGTGTGCACGTGTGTGCACACGCGTGCACATGTGTGCACGTCTGTGCGCGTGCGTGTGCGTGCGTGCACGTGCGTGCACGTGCGTGCACGCGTCTGCACGTGTGTGCACGCGTGTGCACGTGTGTGCACGTGTGTGCGTGCGCGTGCACGTGTGTGCGTGCGCGTGCGTGCGCGTGCGTGCGCGTGCGTGCGCGTGCATGCACGTGCGTGCACACGCGTGCACGTGTGTGCACGCGTGTGCACGTGCGTGCACGCGCGTGCACGTGCGTGCACGTGTGTGCACACGCGTGCACGTGGGTGCACGTGCGTGCACGTGCGTGCGTGCGCGTGCGTGCGCGTGTGTGCACGTGCGTGCACACATGTGCGCGTGCACGTGTGTGCGTGCGTGCACGTGTGTGCACGTGTGTGCACGCGCGTGCACGTGTGTGCACGTCTGTGCACGTGCGTCCGCGTGCATGCGCGTGCGCGTGCATGCGCGTGCGTGCGCGTGTGTGCACGTGCGTGCACATGTGTGCGTGCGCGTGCACGTGTGTGCGTGCGCGTGCGTGCGCGTGCGTGCGCGTGCGTGCAAACGCGTGCACATGTGTGCACGCGTGTGCACACGCGTGCACGTGCGTGCGCGTGCGTGCGCGTGCGTGCACGTGCGTGCGCGTGCGTGCACGCGTGTGTGCACGTGTGCACGTGGGTACACGTGCGTGCACGTGGGTGCACGTGCGTGCACGTGGGTGCACGTGCGTGCACGTGCGTGCGCGTGCGTGCGCGTGCATGCGCATGCGTGCGCGTGCGTGCACGCACGTGTGCGCACACGTGTGTGCACGTGTGTGCACGTGTGTCCACGTGCGTGCACGTGTGTGCACGTCTGTGCACGTGCGTGCGCGTGCGTGCGCGTGCGCGCGCGTGCACGTGCCTGCACGTGCCTGCACGTGCGTGCACGTGGGTGCACACACGTGCACGTGCGTGCACGTGCGTGCACGTGCGTGCACATGCGTGCACGTGTGTGCACGTGTGTGCACGTGCGTGCGTGCGCGTGCGCGTGCGTGCGCGTGCGTGCGCGTGCGTGCACGCACGCGCACGTGCGTGCACGCGTGTGCACGTGCGTGCACGCGTGTGCACGTGTGTGCACGCGTGTGCACGTGTGTGCACGTGTGTGCGTGCGCGTGTGTGCGTGCGCGTGCATGCGCGTGCGTGCGCGTGCGTGCACGTGGGTGCACGTGTGTGCACGTGCGTGCACGTGTGTGCGTGCGCGTGCACGTGTGTGCGTGCGCGTGCACGTGTGTGCGTGCGCGTGCGTGCGAGTGCGTGCGCGTGCGTGCACACGCGTGCACGTGCGTGCACGTGGGTGCACGCGTGTGCACGTGCGTGCACGTGCGTGCACGTGTGTGCGTGCGCGTGCACGTGTGTGCATGCGCGTGCGCGTGCGTGCACGTGGGTGCACGTGTGTGCACGTGCGTGCACGTGCGTGCACGTGTGTGCGTGCGCGTGCACGTGTGTGCGTGCGCGTGCGTGCGTGTGTGCACACGCGTGCACGTGTGTGCACGTTTGTGCACACACGTGCACACACGTGCACGTGCGTGCACGTGCGTGCACGTGTGTGCACGTGCGTGCGTGCGCATGCACGTGTGTGCGTGCGCGTGCGTGCGCGTGCGTGCGCGTGCGCGCGTGCGTGCGCAGGCATGCGCGTGCCCGCGCGTGCACGTGCGTGCACGTGGGTGCACGCGCGTGCACGTGTGTGCACGTGTGTGCACGTGCGTGCGTGCGCGTGCACGTGTGTGCGTGCGCGTGCGTGCGCGTGCGTGCGCGTGCGTGCACGCGCGTGCACGTGCGTGCACGCGTTTGCACGTGTGTGCACGCGTGTGCACGTGTGTGCACGTGTGTGCGTGCGTGTGCACGTGTGTGCGTGCGCGTGCGTGCGCGTGCACGTGCGTGCACACGCGTGCACGCGTGTGCACGTGGGTGCACGTGTGTGCACGTGCGTGCACGTGTGTGCGTGCGCGTGCACGTGTGTGCGTGCGCGCGCGTGCGCGTGCGTGCGTGCGCGCGCGTGCGTGCGCGTGCGTGCGTGCACACGCGTGCACGTGCGTGCACGTGTGCACGTGCGTGCACGTGTTTGCACGCGCGTGCACGTGTGTGCACGTCTGTGCACGTGCGTGCGCGTGCGTGCACGTGCGTGCGCGTGCGTGCGCGTGCGTGCGCGTGCATGCGCGTGCGTGCACACGCGTGCACGTGTGTGCACGTGTGTGCACGTGTGTGCGTGCACGTGCGTGCACGTGCGTGCACGTGGGTGCACGTGTGTGCACGTGTGTGCACGTGTGTGCGTGCACGTGCGTGCACGTGCGTGCACGTGGGTGCACGTGTGTGCACGTGTGTGCACACGCGTGCACGTGTGTGTACGTTTGTGCACACACGTGCACACAAGTGCACGTGCGTGCACGTGCGTGCACGTGTGTGCACGTGCGTGCGTGCGCGTGCACGTGTGTGCGTGCGCGTGCGTGCGCGTGCGTGCGCGTGCGTGCGCGTGCGTGCGCGTGCGTGCACGTGCGTGCACGTGTGTGCACGTGCGTGCACGCGTGTGCACGTGTGTGCGTGCGCGTGCACGTGCGTGCGTGTGCGTGCGCGTGCGTGCGCGTGTGTGCACGTGCGTGCGTGCGCGTGCACGTGTGTGCGCGTGCGTGCGCGTGCGTGCACGCGCGCGCACGTGCGTGCACGCGTGTGCACGTGTGTGCACGCGTGTGCACGTGTGTGCACGTGTGTGCGTGCGCGTGTGTGCGTGCGCGTGCGTGCGCGTGCGTGCACGCGCGTGCACGTGCGTGCACGCGTTTGCACGTGTGTGCACGCGTGTGCACGTGTGTGCACGTGTGTGCGTGCGCGTGCGCGTGCGTGCGCGTGCACGTGCGTGCACACGCGTGCACGCGTGTGCACGTGGGTGCACGTGTGTGCACGTGCGTGCACGTGCGTGCACGTGTGTGCGTGCGCGTGCACGTGTGTGCGTGCGCGCGCGTGCGCGCGCGTGCGTGCGCGCGCGTGCGCGCGCGTGCGTGCGCGTGCGTGCACACGCGTGCACGTGTGCACGTGCGTGTTTGCACACGCGTGCACGTGTGTGCACGTCTGTGCACGTGCGTGCGCGTGCGTGCACGTGCGTGCGCGTGCGTGCGCGTGCGTGCGCGTGCATGCGCGTGCGTGCACACGCGTGCACGTGTGTGCACGTATGTGCACGTGTGTGCGTGCACGTGCGTGCACGTGCGTGCACGTGGGTGCACGTGTGTGCACGTGTGTGCACACGCGTGCACGTGTGTGTACGTTTGTGCACACACGTGCACACATGTGCACGTGCGTGCGTGCGCGTGCACGTGTGTGCGTGCGCGTGCGTGCGCGTGCGTGCGCGTGCGTGCACGTGCGTGCACGTGTGTGCACGTGCGTGCACGCGTGTGCACGCGTGTGCACGCGTGTGCACGCGTGTGCGCGTGTGCACGCGTGTGCACGTGTGTGCGTGCGCGTGCACGTGCGTGCGTGCGCGTGCGTGCGCGTGCGTGCGCGTGCGTGCACGTGTGTGCACGTGCGTGCACGTGCGTGCGCGTGCGTGGGCGTGCGTGCGCGTGCGTGCACGTGCGTGCACGTGCGTGCACGTGCGTGGGCGTGCGTGCGCGTGCGTGCACGTGCGTGCACGTGCGTGCACGTGTGTGCGTGCGCGTGCACGTGTGTGCGTGCGCCTGCGTGCGCGTGCGCGTGTGTGTACACACGTACACGCGCGTGCACGCACGTGCGTGTGCGTGCGTGCGCGTGCGTGCGCGTTCGTGCGCGTGCGTGTGTGCGCGTGCGCGTGCGTGCGCGTGTGTGCACGTCTGTGCACGTGTGTGCACACACGTGCACGTGGGTGCACGTGTGTGCACGTGCGTGCACGTGCGTGCACGTGTGTGCGTGCGCGTGCACGTGTGCGCACACACGTGCACGCGCGCGCACGCGCATGCCTGCGCACGCACGCGTGCACGTGCGTGCGTGCGCGTGCGTGCGTGCGCGCGCGTGCACGTGCACGCGTGTGCACACGTGGGTGCACGTATGTGCACGCGTGTTCACGTGTGTGCACGTGTGTGCGTGCGCGTGCACGTGTGTGCGTGCGCGTGCGTGCGCGTGCGTGCGCGTGCGTGCACGTGCGTGCACGTGTGTGCACACACGTGCACGCGCGTGCACGCACGTGCGTGCGCGTGCGTGCGCGTGCGTGCGCCTTCGTGCGCGTGCGTGCGCGTGCGTGCGCCTTCGTGCGCGTGCGTGCGCGTGCGTGCGCGTGTGTGCACGTCTGTGCACATGCGTGCACGCGTGTGCACGTGGGTGCACGTGTGTGCACGTGCGTGCACGTGTGTGCACGTGCGTGCACGTGCGTGCACGTGTGTGCGTGCGCGTTCACGTGTGTGCACACGTGGGTGCACGTATGTGCACGCGTGTGCACGCGTGTTCACGTGTGTGCGTGCGCGTGCACGTGTGTGCGTGCACGTGTGTGCGTGCGCGTGCGTGCGCGTGCGCGTGCGTGCGCGTGCGTGCGCGTGCGCGTGCGTGCGCGTGTGTGCACGTCTGTGCACGTGTGTGCACACACGTGCACGTGCGTGCACATGCGTGCACGTGTGTGCACGTGTGTGCACGTGCGTGCGTGCGCGTGCACGTGTGTGCGCGTGCGTGCGTGCGCGTGCGTGCACGCGCGCGCACGTGCGTGCACGCGTGTGCACGTGTGTGTACGCGTGTGCACGTGTGTGCACGCGTGTGCACGTGTGTGCACGTGTGTGCGTGCGCGTGTGTGCGTGCGCGTGCGTGCGCGTGCGTGCGCGTGCGTGCACGTGGGTGCACGTGTGTGCGTGCGCGTGCACGTGTGTGCGTGCGCGTGCGTGTGTGCACACACGTGCACACACGTGCACGTGCGTGCACGTGCGTGCACGTGTGTGCACGTGCGTGCGTGCGCATGCACGTGTGTGCGTGCACGTGCGTGCGCGTGCACGTGTGTGCGTGCGCGTGCGTGCGCACGTGCGTGCACGCGTTTGCACGTGTGTGCACGCGTGTGCACGTGTGTGCGTGCGCGTGCGTGCGCGTGCGTGCACGTGCGTGCACATGTGTGCGTGCGCGTGCACGTGTGTCGTGCACGCGCGTGCACGTGCGTGCACGTGCGTGCACGTGTGTGCACACGCGTGCACGTGCGTGCACGTCCGTGCACGTGCGTGCGCGTGCGCGTGCGTGCGCGTGCGTGCGCGTGCGTGCGCGTGCGTGCGCGTGCGTGCGCGTGTGTACACACGCGTGCACGTGTGTGCACGCGTGTGTGCGCGTGCGTGCGCGTGCGTGCGCGTGAGTGCGCGTGCGTGCGCGTGCGCGCACGTGGGTGCACGTATGTGCACGTGCGTGCACGTGCGTGCACGTGCGTGTACGTGTGTGCACGTGTGTGCACACGCGTGCACATGTGTGCACGTCTGTGCGCGTGCGTGTGCGTGCGTGCACGTGCGTGCACGTGCGTGCACGCGTCTGCACGTGTGTGCACGCGTGTGCACGTGTGTGCACGTGTGTGCGTGCGCGTGCACGTGTGTGCGTGCGCGTGCGTGCGCGTGCGTGCGCGTGCGTGCGCGTGCATGCACGTGCGTGCACACGCGTGCACGTGTGTGCACGCGTGTGCACGTGCGTGCACGCGCGTGCACGTGCGTGCACGTGTGTGCACACGCGTGCACGTGGGTGCACGTGCGTGCACGTGCGTGCGTGCGCGTGCGTGCGCGTGTGTGCACGTGCGTGCACACATGTGCGCGTGCACGTGTGTGCGTGCGTGCACGTGTGTGCACGTGTGTGCACGCGCGTGCACGTGTGTGCACGTCTGTGCACGTGCGTCCGCGTGCATGCGCGTGCGCGTGCATGCGCGTGCGTGCGCGTGTGTGCACGTGCGTGCACATGTGTGCGTGCGCGTGCACGTGTGTGCGTGCGCGTGCGTGCGCGTGCGTGCGCGTGCGTGCAAACGCGTGCACATGTGTGCACGCGTGTGCACACGCGTGCACGTGCGTGCGCGTGCGTGCGCGTGCGTGCACGTGCGTGCGCGTGCGTGCACGCGTGTGTGCACGTGTGCACGTGGGTACACGTGCGTGCACGTGGGTGCACGTGCGTGCACGTGGGTGCACGTGCGTGCACGTGCGTGCGCGTGCGTGCGCGTGCATGCGCATGCGTGCGCGTGCGTGCACGCACGTGTGCGCACACGTGTGTGCACGTGTGTGCACGTGTGTCCACGTGCGTGCACGTGTGTGCACGTCTGTGCACGTGCGTGCGCGTGCGTGCGCGTGCGCGCGCGTGCACGTGCCTGCACGTGCCTGCACGTGCGTGCACGTGGGTGCACACACGTGCACGTGCGTGCACGTGCGTGCACGTGCGTGCACATGCGTGCACGTGTGTGCACGTGTGTGCACGTGCGTGCGTGCGCGTGCGCGTGCGTGCGCGTGCGTGCGCGTGCGTGCACGCACGCGCACGTGCGTGCACGCGTGTGCACATGCGTGCACGCGTGTGCACGTGTGTGCACGCGTGTGCACGTGTGTGCACGTGTGTGCGTGCGCGTGTGTGCGTGCGCGTGCATGCGCGTGCGTGCGCGTGCGTGCACGTGGGTGCACGTGTGTGCACGTGCGTGCACGTGTGTGCGTGCGCGTGCACGTGTGTGCGTGCGCGTGCACGTGTGTGCGTGCGCGTGCGTGCGAGTGCGTGCGCGTGCACACGCGTGCACGTGCGTGCACGTGGGTGCACGCGTGTGCACGTGCGTGCACGTGCGTGCACGTGTGTGCGTGCGCGTGCACGTGTGTGCATGCGCGTGCGCGTGCGTGCACGTGGGTGCACGTGTGTGCACGTGCGTGCACGTGCGTGCACGTGTGTGCGTGCGCGTGCACGTGTGTGCGTGCGCGTGCGTGCGTGTGTGCACACGCGTGCACGTGTGTGCACGTTTGTGCACACACGTGCACACACGTGCACGTGCGTGCACGTGCGTGCACGTGTGTGCACGTGCGTGCGTGCGCATGCACGTGTGTGCGTGCGCGTGCGTGCGCGTGCGTGCGCGTGCGTGCGCGTGCGCGCGTGCGTGCGCAGGCATGCGCGTGCCCGCGCGTGCACGTGCGTGCACGTGGGTGCACGCGCGTGCACGTGTGTGCACGTGTGTGCACGTGCGTGCGTGCGCGTGCACGTGTGTGCGTGCGCGTGCGTGCGCGTGCGTGCGCGTGCGTGCACGCGCGTGCACGTGCGTGCACGCGTTTGCACGTGTGTGCACGCGTGTGCACGTGTGTGCACGTGTGTGCGTGCGTGTGCACGTGTGTGCGTGCGCGTGCGTGCGCGTGCACGTGCGTGCACACGCGTGCACGCGTGTGCACGTGGGTGCACGTGTGTGCACGTGCGTGCACGTGTGTGCGTGCGCGTGCACGTGTGTGCGTGCGCGCGCGTGCGCGTGCGTGCGTGCGCGCGCGTGCGTGCGCGTGCGTGCGTGCACACGCGTGCACGTGCGTGCACGTGTGCACGTGCGTGCACGTGTTTGCACGCGCGTGCACGTGTGTGCACGTCTGTGCACGTGCGTGCGCGTGCGTGCACGTGCGTGCGCGTGCGTGCGCGTGCGTGCGCGTGCGTGCGCGTGCGTGCACACGCGTGCACGTGTGTGCACGTGTGTGCACGTGTGTGCGTGCACGTGCGTGCACGTGCGTGCACGTGGGTGCACGTGTGTGCACGTGTGTGCACGTGTGTGCGTGCACGTGCGTGCACGTGCGTGCACGTGGGTGCACGTGTGTGCACGTGTGTGCACACGCGTGCACGTGTGTGTACGTTTGTGCACACACGTGCACACAAGTGCACGTGCGTGCACGTGCGTGCACGTGTGTGCACGTGCGTGCGTGCGCGTGCACGTGTGTGCGTGCGCGTGCGTGCGCGTGCGTGCGCGTGCGTGCGCGTGCGTGCGCGTGCGTGCACGTGCGTGCACGTGTGTGCACGTGCGTGCACGCGTGTGCACGTGTGTGCGTGCGCGTGCACGTGCGTGCGTGTGCGTGCGCGTGCGTGCGCGTGTGTGCACGTGCGTGCGTGCGCGTGCACGTGTGTGCGCGTGCGTGCGCGTGCGTGCACGCGCGCGCACGTGCGTGCACGCGTGTGCACGTGTGTGCACGCGTGTGCACGTGTGTGCACGTGTGTGCGTGCGCGTGTGTGCGTGCGCGTGCGTGCGCGTGCGTGCACGCGCGTGCACGTGCGTGCACGCGTTTGCACGTGTGTGCACGCATGTGCACGTGTGTGCACGTGTGTGCGTGCGCGTGCGCGTGCGTGCGCGTGCACGTGCGTGCACACGCGTGCACGCGTGTGCACGTGGGTGCACGTGTGTGCACGTGCGTGCACGTGCGTGCACGTGTGTGCGTGCGCGTGCACGTGTGTGCGTGCGCGCGCGTGCGCGCGCGTGCGTGCGCGCGCGTGCGCGCGCGTGCGTGCGCGTGCGTGCACACGCGTGCACGTGTGCACGTGCGTGTTTGCACACGCGTGCACGTGTGTGCACGTCTGTGCACGTGCGTGCGCGTGCGTGCACGTGCGTGCGCGTGCGTGCGCGTGCGTGCGCGTGCGTGCGCGTGCATGCGCGTGCGTGCACACGCGTGCACGTGTGTGCACGTATGTGCACGTGTGTGCGTGCACGTGCGTGCACGTGCGTGCACGTGGGTGCACGTGTGTGCACGTGTGTGCACACGCGTGCACGTGTGTGTACGTTTGTGCACACACGTGCACACATGTGCACGTGCGTGCGTGCGCGTGCACGTGTGTGCGTGCGCGTGCGTGCGCGTGCGTGCGCGTGCGTGCACGTGCGTGCACGTGTGTGCACGTGCGTGCACGCGTGTGCACGCGTGTGCACGCGTGTGCACGCGTGTGCGCGTGTGCACGCGTGTGCACGTGTGTGCGTGCGCGTGCACGTGCGTGCGTGCGCGTGCGTGCGCGTGCGTGCGTGCACGTGTGTGCACGTGCGTGCACGTGCGTGCGCGTGCGTGGGCGTGCGTGCGCGTGCGTGCACGTGCGTGCACGTGCGTGCACGTGCGTGGGCGTGCGTGCGCGTGCGTGCACGTGCGTGCACGTGCGTGCACGTGTGTGCGTGCGCGTGCACGTGTGTGCGTGCGCCTGCGTGCGCGTGCGCGTGTGTGTACACACGTACACGCGCGTGCACGCACGTGCGTGTGCGTGCGTGCGCGTGCGTGCGCGTTCGTGCGCGTGCGTGTGTGCGCGTGCGCGTGCGTGCGCGTGTGTGCACGTCTGTGCACGTGTGTGCACACACGTGCACGTGGGTGCACGTGTGTGCACGTGCGTGCACGTGCGTGCACGTGTGTGCGTGCGCGTGCACGTGTGCGCACACACGTGCACGCGCGCGCACGCGCATGCCTGCGCACGCACGCGTGCACGTGCGTGCGTGCGCGTGCGTGCGTGCGCGCGCGTGCACGTGCACGCGTGTGCACACGTGGGTGCACGTATGTGCACGCGTGTTCACGTGTGTGCACGTGTGTGCGTGCGCGTGCACGTGTGTGCGTGCGCGTGCGTGCGCGTGCGTGCGCGTGCGTGCACGTGCGTGCACGTGTGTGCACACACGTGCACGCGCGTGCACGCACGTGCGTGCGCGTGCGTGCGCGTGCGTGCGCCTTCGTGCGCGTGCGTGCGCGTGCGTGCGCCTTCGTGCGCGTGCGTGCGCGTGCGTGCGCGTGTGTGCACGTCTGTGCACATGCGTGCACGCGTGTGCACGTGGGTGCACGTGTGTGCACGTGCGTGCACGTGTGTGCACGTGCGTGCACGTGCGTGCACGTGTGTGCGTGCGCGTTCACGTGTGTGCACACGTGGGTGCACGTATGTGCACGCGTGTGCACGCGTGTTCACGTGTGTGCGTGCGCGTGCACGTGTGTGCGTGCACGTGTGTGCGTGCGCGTGCGTGCGCGTGCGCGTGCGTGCGCGTGCGTGCGCGTGCGCGTGCGTGCGCGTGTGTGCACGTCTGTGCACGTGTGTGCACACACGTGCACGTGCGTGCACATGCGTGCACGTGTGTGCACGTGTGTGCACGTGCGTGCGTGCGCGTGCACGTGTGTGCGCGTGCGTGCGTGCGCGTGCGTGCACGCGCGCGCACGTGCGTGCACGCGTGTGCACGTGTGTGTACGCGTGTGCACGTGTGTGCACGCGTGTGCACGTGTGTGCACGTGTGTGCGTGCGCGTGTGTGCGTGCGCGTGCGTGCGCGTGCGTGCGCGTGCGTGCACGTGGGTGCACGTGTGTGCGTGCGCGTGCACGTGTGTGCGTGCGCGTGCGTGTGTGCACACACGTGCACACACGTGCACGTGCGTGCACGTGCGTGCACGTGTGTGCACGTGCGTGCGTGCGCATGCACGTGTGTGCGTGCACGTGCGTGCGCGTGCACGTGTGTGCGTGCGCGTGCGTGCGCACGTGCGTGCACGCGTTTGCACGTGTGTGCACGCGTGTGCACGTGTGTGCGTGCGCGTGCGCGTGCGTGCGTGCACGTGCGTGCACGTGTGTGCGTGCGCGTGCACGTGTCTGCGTGCGCGCGCGTGCGCGCGTGCGTGCGCGTGCGTGCGCGCGCGTGCGTGCGCGTGCGTGCACGTGCGTGCACACGCGTGCACGTGCGTGCACACGCGTGCACGTGCGTGCACGTGTGCACGTGCGTGCACGTGTTTGCACACGCGTGCACGTGCGTGCGTGCGCATGCACGTGTGTGCGTGCGCGTGCGTGCGCGTGCGTGCGCAGGCATGCGCGTGCGTGCACGTGTGCACGTGCGTGCACGTGTTTGCACACGCGTGCACGTGTGTGCACGTCTGTGCACGGGTGTGCACGCGTGTGCACGTGGGTGCACGTGTGTGCACGTGCGTGCACGTGCGTGCACGTGTGTGCGTGCGCGTGCACGTGTGTGCGTGCGCATGCACGTGTGTGCGTGCGCCTGCGTGCGTGCGCGTGCGTGCGCATGCGTGCGCGTGCGCGTGCGTGCACACGCGTGCACGTGCGTGCACGTGGGTGCACGCGTGTGCACGTGCGTGCACGTGCGTGCACGTGCGTGCGTACGCGTGCGTGCGTGCGCGCGCGTGCACGTGCACGCGTGTGCACACGTGGGTGCACGTATGTGCACGCGTGTTCACGTGTGTGCACGTGTGTGCGTGCGCGTGCACGTGTGTGCGTGCCCGTGCGTGCGCGTGCGTGCGCGTGCGTGCACACACGTGCACGTGTGTGCGTGCGCGTGCGCGTGCGTGCGCGTGCGTGCACACACGTGCACGTGTGTGCACGCGTGTGCACGCGTGTGCACGCGTGTGCACGTGTGTGCACGTGTTTGCGTGCGTGTGCACGTGTGTGCACGTGTGTGTACACACGTACACGCGCATGCACGCACGTGCGTGCGTGCGTGCGTGCGCGTGCGTGCGCGTTCGTGCGCGTGCGTGCGTGCGCGTGCGTGCGCGTGTGTGCACGTGTGTGCACGTGTGTGCGTGCGCGTGCACGTGTGTGCGTGCGCGTGTGTGCGCGCGCGTGCGTGCGCGTGCGTGCGCGTGCGTGCACGTGCGTGCACATGCGTGCACGTGTGTGCACGTGTGTGCACGTGTGTGCGTGCGCGTGCACGTGTGTGCGTGCGCGTGTGTGCGCGCGCGTGCGTGCGCGTGCGTGCGCGTGCGCGTGCGTGCGCACGCGTGCACGTGCGTACACGCATGTACACGTGGGTGCACGCGTGTGCACGTGCGTGCACGTGCGTGCACGTGCGTGCACGTGTGCACGTGCGTGCACGTGTTTGCACACGCGTGCACGTGTGTGCACGTCTGTGCACGTGCGTGCTCGTGCGTGCGCGTGCGTGCGCGTGCGTGCGCGTTCGTGCGCGTGCGTGCGTGCGCGTGCGCGTGCGCGTGTGTGCACGTCTGTGCACGTGTGTGCACGTGGGTGCACGTGTGTGCACGTGCGTGCACGTGCGTGCACGTGTGTGCGTGCGCGTTCACGTGTGTGCGTGCGGGTGCGTGCGCGTGCGTGCGCGTGCGTGCGCGTGTGTGCGCGTGCGTGCACGTGCGTGCACGTGTGTGCGTGCGCGTGCACGTGTGTGCGTGCGCGTGCGTGTGTGCACACACGTGCACACACGTGCACGTGCGTGCACGTGCGTGCACGTGTGTGCACGTGCGTGCGTGCGCATGCACGTGTGTGCGTGCACGTGCGTGCGCGTGCACGTGTGTGCGTGCGCGTGCGTGCGCACGTGCGTGCACGCGTTTGCACGTGTGTGCACGCGTGTGCACGTGTGTGCGTGCGCGTGCGCGTGCGTGCGTGCACGTGCGTGCACGTGTGTGCGTGCGCGTGCACGTGTCTGCGTGCGCGCGCGTGCGCGCGTGCGTGCGCGTGCGTGCGCGCGCGTGCGTGCGCGTGCGTGCACGTGCGTGCACACGCGTGCACGTGCGTGCACACGCGTGCACGTGCGTGCACGTGTGCACGTGCGTGCACGTGTTTGCACACGCGTGCACGTGCGTGCGTGCGCATGCACGTGTGTGCGTGCGCGTGCGTGCGCGTGCGTGCGCAGGCATGCGCGTGCGTGCACGTGTGCACGTGCGTGCACGTGTTTGCACACGCGTGCACGTGTGTGCACGTCTGTGCACGGGTGTGCACGCGTGTGCACGTGGGTGCACGTGTGTGCACGTGCGTGCACGTGCGTGCACGTGTGTGCGTGCGCGTGCACGTGTGTGCGTGCGCATGCACGTGTGTGCGTGCGCCTGCGTGCGTGCGCGTGCGTGCGCATGCGTGCGCGTGCGCGTGCGTGCACACGCGTGCACGTGCGTGCACGTGGGTGCACGCGTGTGCACGTGCGTGCACGTGCGTGCACGTGCGTGCGTACGCGTGCGTGCGTGCGCGCGCGTGCACGTGCACGCGTGTGCACACGTGGGTGCACGTATGTGCACGCGTGTTCACGTGTGTGCACGTGTGTGCGTGCGCGTGCACGTGTGTGCGTGCCCGTGCGTGCGCGTGCGTGCGCGTGCGTGCACACACGTGCACGTGTGTGCGTGCGCGTGCGCGTGCGTGCGCGTGCGTGCACACACGTGCACGTGTGTGCACGCGTGTGCACGCGTGTGCACGCGTGTGCACGTGTGTGCACGTGTTTGCGTGCGTGTGCACGTGTGTGCACGTGTGTGTACACACGTACACGCGCATGCACGCACGTGCGTGCGTGCGTGCGTGCGCGTGCGTGCGCGTTCGTGCGCGTGCGTGCGTGCGCGTGCGTGCGCGTGTGTGCACGTGTGTGCACGTGTGTGCGTGCGCGTGCACGTGTGTGCGTGCGCGTGTGTGCGCGCGCGTGCGTGCGCGTGCGTGCGCGTGCGTGCACGTGCGTGCACATGCGTGCACGTGTGTGCACGTGTGTGCACGTGTGTGCGTGCGCGTGCACGTGTGTGCGTGCGCGTGTGTGCGCGCGCGTGCGTGCGCGTGCGTGCGCGTGCGCGTGCGTGCGCACGCGTGCACGTGCGTACACGCATGTACACGTGGGTGCACGCGTGTGCACGTGCGTGCACGTGCGTGCACGTGCGTGCACGTGTGCACGTGCGTGCACGTGTTTGCACACGCGTGCACGTGTGTGCACGTCTGTGCACGTGCGTGCTCGTGCGTGCGCGTGCGTGCGCGTGCGTGCGCGTTCGTGCGCGTGCGTGCGTGCGCGTGCGCGTGCGCGTGTGTGCACGTCTGTGCACGTGTGTGCACGTGGGTGCACGTGTGTGCACGTGCGTGCACGTGCGTGCACGTGTGTGCGTGCGCGTTCACGTGTGTGCGTGCGGGTGCGTGCGCGCGCGTGCGTGCGCGTGCGTGCGCGTGTGTGCGCGTGCGTGCACGTGCGTGCACGTGCGTGCGCGTGGGTGCACGTGCGTGCACGTGCGTGCACGTGCGTGCACGTGCGTGCACACGCGTGCACGTGTGTGCACGTCTGTACGCGTGCGTGCGTTTGCGTGCGCGTGCGTGCGCGTGCGTGCACGTGCGTGCACGTGCGTGCACGTGGGTGCACGCGTGTGCACGTGTGTGCACGCGTGTGCACGTGTGTGCACGTGTGTGCGTGCGCGTGCGTGCGCGTGCGTGCGCGTGTGTGCACGTGTGTGCACACGCGTGCACGTGTGTGCACGTGTGTGCGTGCGCGTGCACACACGTGCACGTGCGTGCACGTGCGTGCACGTGTGTGCACGTGCGTGCACACACGTGCACGTGCGTGCACGTGCGTGCACGTGTGTGCACGTGCGTGCACATGCGTGCACATGCGTGCACGTGCGTGCACGTGTGTGCACGTGCGTGCGTGCGCGTGCACGTGTGTGCGTGCGCTTGCGCTTGCGTGCGTGCGCGTGCGTGCACGCGCGTGCACGTGCGTGCACGCGTGTGCACGTGTGTGCACGCGTGTGCACGTGTGTGCACGTGCGTGCGTGCGCGTGCGCGTGCGTGCGCGTGCGTGCGCGTGCGTGCGCGTGTGTGCACGTCTGTGCACGTGTGTGCACACACGTGCACGTGCGTGCACATGCGTGCACGTGTGTGCACGTGTGTGCACGTGCGTGCGTGCGCGTGCACGTGTGTGCGCGTGCGTGCGTGCGCGTGCGTGCACGCGCGCGCACGTGCGTGCACGCGTGTGCACGTGTGTGTACGCGTGTGCACGTGTGTGCACGCGTGTGCACGTGTGTGCACGTGTGTGCGTGCGCGTGTGTGCGTGCGCGTGCGTGCGCGTGCGTGCGCGTGCGTGCACGTGGGTGCACGTGTGTGCACGTGCGTGCACGTGCGTGCACGTGTGTGCGTGCGCGTGCACGTGTGTGCGTGCGCGTGTGCACACACGTGCACACACGTGCACGTGCGTGCACGTGCGTGCACGTGTGTGCACGTGCGTGCGTGCGCATGCACGTGTGTGCGTGCACGTGCGTGCGCGTGCACGTGTGTGCGTGCGCGTGCGTGCGCACGTGCGTGCACGCGTTTGCACGTGTGTGCACGCGTGTGCACGTGTGTGCGTGCGCGTGCGCGTGCGTGCGTGCACGTGCGTGCACGTGCGTGCACGTGTGTGCGTGCGCGTGCACGTGTCTGCGTGCGCGCGCGTGCGCGCGTGCGTGCGCGTGCGTGCGCGCGCGTGCGTGCGCGTGCGTGCACGTGCGTGCACACGCGTGCACGTGCGTGCACACGCGTGCACGTGCGTGCACGTGTGCACGTGCGTGCACGTGTTTGCACACGCGTGCACGTGCGTGCGTGCGCATGCACGTGTGTGCGTGCGCGTGCGTGCGCGTGCGTGCGCAGGCATGCGCGTGCGTGCACGTGTGCACGTGCGTGCACGTGTTTGCACACGCGTGCACGTGTGTGCACGTCTGTGCACGGGTGTGCACGCGTGTGCACGTGGGTGCACGTGTGTGCACGTGCGTGCACGTGCGTGCACGTGTGTGCGTGCGCGTGCACGTGTGTGCGTGCGCATGCACGTGTGTGCGTGCGCCTGCGTGCGTGCGCGTGCGTGCGCATGCGTGCGCGTGCGTGCGCGTGCGTGCACACGCGTGCACGTGCGTGCACGTGGGTGCACGCGTGTGCACGTGCGTGCACGTGCGTGCACGTGCGTGCGTACGCGTGCGTGCGTGCGCGCGCGTGCACGTGCACGCGTGTGCACACGTGGGTGCACGTATGTGCACGCGTGTTCACGTGTGTGCACGTGTGTGCGTGCGCGTGCACGTGTGTGCGTGCCCGTGCGTGCGCGTGCGTGCGCGTGCGTGCACACACGTGCACGTGTGTGCGTGCGCGTGCGCGTGCGTGCGCGTGCGTGCACACACGTGCACGTGTGTGCACGCGTGTGCACGCGTGTGCACGCGTGTGCACGTGTGTGCACGTGTTTGCGTGCGTGTGCACGTGTGTGCACGTGTGTGTACACACGTACACGCGCATGCACGCACGTGCGTGCGTGCGTGCGCGTGCGTGCGCGTTCGTGCGCGTGCGTGCGTGCGCGTGCGTGCGCGTGTGTGCACGTGTGTGCACGTGTGTGCGTGCGCGTGCACGTGTGTGCGTGCGCGTGTGTGCGCGTGCGTGCGTGCGCGTGCGTGCGTGCACGTGCGTGCACATGCGTGCACGTGTGTGCACGTGTGTGCACGTGTGTGCGTGCGCGTGCACGTGTGTGCGTGCGCGTGTGTGCGCGCGCGTGCGTGCGCGTGCGTGCGCGTGCGCGTGCGTGCGCACGCGTGCACGTGCGTACACGCATGTACACGTGGGTGCACGCGTGTGCACGTGCGTGCACGTGCGTGCACGTGCGTGCACGTGTGCACGTGCGTGCACGTGTTTGCACACGCGTGCACGTGTGTGCACGTCTGTGCACGTGCGTGCTCGTGCGTGCGCGTGCGTGCGCGTGCGTGCGCGTTCGTGCGCGTGCGTGCGCGTGCGCGTGCGCGTGTGTGCACGTCTGTGCACGTGTGTGCACGTGGGTGCACGTGTGTGCACGTGCGTGCACGTGCGTGCACGTGTGTGCGTGCGCGTTCACGTGTGTGCGTGCGGGTGCGTGCGCGCGCGTGCGTGCGCGTGCGTGCGCGTGTGTGCGCGTGCGTGCACGTGCGTGCACGTGCGTGCGCGTGGGTGCACGTGCGTGCACGTGCGTGCACGTGCGTGCACGTGCGTGCACACGCGTGCACGTGTGTGCACGTCTGTACGCGTGCGTGCGTGCGCGTGCGTGCGCGTGCGTGCACGTGCGTGCACGTGCGTGCACGTGGGTGCACGCGTGTGCACGTGTGTGCACGCGTGTGCACGTGTGTGCACGTGTGTGCGTGCGCGTGCGTGTGCGTGCGCGTGCGTGCGCGTGTGTGCACGTGTGTGCACACGCGTGCACGTGTGTGCACGTGTGTGCGTGCGCGTGCACACACGTGCACGTGCGTGCACGTGCGTGCACGTGTGTGCACGTGCGTGCACATGCGTGCACGCGCGTGCACGTGCGTGCACGTGTGTGCACGTGCGTGCGTGCGCGTGCACGTGTGTGCGTGCGCTTGCGCTTGCGTGCGCGTGCGTGCACGCGCGTGCACGTGCGTGCACGCGTGTGCACGTGTGTGCACGCGTGTGCACGTGTGTGCACGTGCGTGCGTGCGCGTGCACGTGTGTGCGTGCGCGTGCGTGCGCGTGCGTGCGCGTGCGTGCGCGTGCGTGTACGTGCGTGCACACGCGTGCACACACGTGCACGTGCGTGCGCGTGCGTGCGCGTGCGTGCGCGTGCGTGCACACACGTGCACGTGTGTGCACGCGTGTGCACGCGTGTGCACGCGTGTGCACGTGTGTGCACGTGTTTGCGTGCGTGTGCACGTGTGTGCACGTGTGTGTACACACGTACACGCGCGTGCACGCACGTGCGTGGGTGCGTGCGCGTGCGTGCGCGTTCGTGCGCGTGCGTGCGTGCGTGCGCGTGCGTGCGCGTGTGTGCACGTGTGTGCACGTGTGTGCGTGCGCGTGCACGTGTGTGCGTGCGCGTGTGCGCGCGCGTGCGTGCGCGTGCGTGCGCGTACGTGCGTGCACATGCGTGCACGTGTGTGCACGTGTGTGCACGTGCGTGCGCGTGCGTGCACACGCGTGCACGCGTGTGCACGTGGGTGCACGTGTGTGCACGTGCGTGCACGTGCGTGCACGTGTGTGCGTGCGCGTGCACGTGTGTGCGTGCGCGTGTGTGCGCGCGCGTGCGTGCGCGTGCGTGCGCGTGCGCGTGCGTGCGCGTGCGTGCACGTGCGTGCACACGCGTGCACGTGCGTGCACGCATGTACACGTGGGTGCACGCGTGTGCACGTGCGTGCGCGTGCGTGCACGTGCGTGCACACGCGTGCACGTGCGTGCACGCATGTACACGTGGGTGCACGTGTGTGCGTGCGCGTGCACGTGTGTGCGTGCGCGTGTGTGCGCGCGTGCGCGTGCGTGCGCGTACGTGCGTGCACATGCGTGCACGTGTGTGCACGTGTGTGCACGTGTGTGCGTGCGCGTGCACGTGTGTGCGTGCGCGTGTGTGCGCGCGCGTGCGTGCGCGTGCGTGCGCGTGCGTGCGCGTGCGTGCACACGCGTGTGCACGTGGGTGCACGTGTGTGCACGTGCGTGCACGTGCGTGCACGTGTGTGCGTGCGCGTGCACGTGTGTGCGTGCGCGTGTGTGCGCGCGCGTGCGTGCGCGTGCGTGCGCGTGCGCGTGCGTGCACGTGCGTGCACACGCGTGCACGTGCGTGCACGCATGTACACGTGGGTGCACGCGTGTGCACGTGCGTGCACGTGCGTGCACGTGCGTGCACGTGTGCACGTGCGTGCACGTGTTTGCACACGCGTGCACGTGTGTGTACGTCTGTGCACGTGCGTGCTCGTGCGTGCGCGTGCGTGCGCGTGCGTGCGCGTTCGTGCGCGTGCGTGCGTGCGCGTGCGCGTGCGTGCGCGTGTGTGCACGTCTGTGCACGTGTGTGCACGTGGGTGCACGTGTGTGCACGTGCGTGCACGTGCGTGCACGTGTGTGCGTGCGCGTTCACGTGTGTGCGTGCGCGTGCGTGCGCGTGCGTGCGTGCGCGTGTGTGCACGTGCGTGCACGTGCGTGCACGCACGTGCACGCGTGTGCACGTGTGTGCACGTGTGCACGCGCGTGCACGTGCGTGCACGCGTGTGCACGCGTGTGCACGTGTGTGCGTGCGCGTGCGTGCGCGTGTGTGCACGTGTGTGCACACGCGTGCACGTGTGTGCACGTGTGTGCGTGCGCGTGCACACACGTGCACGTGCGTGCACGTGCGTGCACGTGCGTGCACGTGTGTGCACGTGCGTGCGTGCGCATGCGTGTGCGTGCGCGTGCGTGCGCGTGCGTGCACGCGCGTGCACGTGCGTGCACGTGGGTGCACGCGCGTGCACGTGCGTGCACGCGCGTGCACGCGTGTGCACGTGTGTGCACGTGTGCACACGCGTGCACGTGCGTGCACGCGTGTGCACGCGTGTGCACGTGTGTGCGTGCGCGTGCGTGCGCGTGTGTGCGCGTGTGTGCACGTGTGTGCACACGCGTGCACGTGTGTGCACGTGTGTGCGCGTGCACACACGTGCACGTGCGTGCGTGCACGCGTGTGCACGCGTGTGCACGCGTGTGCACGTGTGTGCACGTGTGTGCGTGCGCGTGCACGTGTGTGCGTGCGCGTGCGTGCGCGTGCGTGCGCGTGCTTGTACGTGCGTGCACACGCGTGCACACGCGTGCACGTGCGTGCACGTGTGCACGTGCGTGCGCATGCGTGCACGTGCGTGCGCGTGCGTGCACACGCGTGCGTGCACACGCGTGCACGTGTGTGCACGTGTGTGCACGTGTGTGCGTGCACGTGTGTGCACGCACATGCGTGCACGTGCGTGCACGTGTGTGCACGTGCGTGCGTGCGCGTGCACGTGTGTGCGTGCGCGTGCGTGCGCGTGCGCGCGTGCGCGCGTGCGCGTGCATGCGCGCGCGCGTGTGCATGCGCGCGCGCGTGCACGTGATTGCACACGCGTGCACGTGTGTGCGTGCGCATGCACGTGCGTGCGTGCGCGTGCGTGCGTGTGCGTGCGTGTGCGTGCGTGTGCGTGCGTGCACGTGTGTGCACGTGCGTGCACGTGTGTGCACGTGTGTGCACGTGCGTGCACGTGCGTGCACGTGCGTGCGCACGTGTGTGCACGTGATTGCACACGCGTGCACGTGTGTGCACGTCTGTGCGCGTGCGCGTGCGTGTGCGTGCGTGCACGTGCGTGCACGTGCGTGCACGCGTGTGCACGTGTGTGCACGCGTGTGCACGTGTGTGCACGTGTGTGCGTGCGCGTGCACGTGTGTGCACGTGTTTGCACACGCATGCACGTGTGTGCACGTCTGTGCGCGTGCGTGCGTGTGCGTGCGCGTGCGTGCGCGTGCGTGCACGTGCGTGCACACGCGTGCACGTGCGTGCACGTGCGTGCACGTGCGTGCGCGTGCGCGTGCGTGCACGTGCGTGCACGTGTGCACGTGCGTGCACACGTGCACGTGTGCACGTGCGTGCACACGTGCACGTGCGTGCACGTGTGCACGTGCGTGCACGTGTTTGCACACGCGTGCACGTGTGTGCACGTCTGTGCACGTGTGTGCGCGTGCGTGCACGTGCGTGCGCGTGCGCGTGCGTGCACACGCGTGCACGTGTGTGCACGTGTGTGTGCGTGCACGTGCGTGCATGTGCGTGCACGTGGGTGCACGTGCGTGCACGTGCGTGCACGTGTGTGCGTGCGCGTGCGTGCGCGTGCGTGCGCGCGCGTGCGTGCGCGTGCATGCGCGCGCGCGCGCGTGCACGTGATTGCACACGCGTGCACGTGTGTGCGTGCGCGTGCACGTGTGTGCGTGCGCGTGCGTGCGCGTGCGTGCGCGCGCGTGCGTGCGCGTGCATGCGCGCGCGCGCGCGTGCACGTGATTGCACACGCGTGCACGTGTGTGCGTGCGCGTGCACGTGCGTGCGCGTGCGTGCGTGCACGTGTGTGCACGTGCGTGCACGTGTGTGCACGTGTGTGCACGTGCGTGCACGTGCGTGCACGTGCGTGCGCACGTGTGTGCACGTGATTGCACACGCGTGCACGTGTGTGCACGTCTGTGCGCGTGCGTGTGCGTGCGCGTGCGTGCACGTGCGTGCACGTGCGTGCACGCGTGTGCACGTGTGTGCACGCGTGTGCACGTGTGTGCACGTGTGTGCGTGCGCGTGCACGTGTGTGCACGTGTTTGCACACGCATGCACGTGTGTGCACGTCTGTGCGCGTGCGTGCGTGTGCGCGCGCGTGCGTGTGCGTGCGCGTGCGTGCGCGTGCACGTGCGTGCACACGCGTGCACGTGCGTGCACGTGCGTGCGCGTGCGTGCACGTGCGTGCGCGTGCGTGCACGTGCGTGCACGTGCGTGCACGTGTGCACGTGCGTGCACGTGTTTGCACACGCGTGCACGTGTGTGCACGTCTGTGCACGTGTGTGCGCGTGCGTGCACGTGCGTGCGCGTGCGTGCGCGTGCGTGCACACGCGTGCACGTGTGTGCACGTGTGTGTGCGTGCACGTGCGTGCATGTGCGTGCACGTGGGTGCACGTGCGTGCACGTGCGTGCACGTGCGTGCACGTGTGTGCACGTGCGTGCGTGCGCATGCATGTGTGTGCGTGCGCGTGCGTGCGCGTGCGTGCGCGTGCGCGCGCGTGCGTGCGCAGGCATGCGCGTGCGTGCACGTGCGTGCACGTGGGTGCACGCGCGTGCACGTGTGTGCACGTGTGTGCACGTGCGTGCGTGCGCGTGCACGTGTGTGCGTGCGCGTGCGTGCGCGTGCACGTGCGTGCACGCGTTTGCACGTGTGTGCACGCGTGTGCACGTGTGTGCGTGCGCGTGCGCGTGCGTGCGCGTGCGTGCACGTGCGTGCACGTGTGTGCGTGCGCGTGCACGTGTCTGCGTGCGCGCGCGTGTGCGCGCGCGCGCGCGTGCGCGTGCGTGCACGTGCGTGCACACGCGTGCACGTGCGTGCACGTGTGCACGTGCGTGCACGTGCACGTGTGTGCGTGCGCGTGCACGTGTGTGCGTGCACGTGCGTGCGCGTGCGCGTGCGTGCGCGTGCGTGCACACACGTGCACGTGTGTGCGTGCGCGTGCGTGCGCGTGCGTGCGCGTGCGTGCGCGTGCGTGCGCGTGCGTGCGCGTGCGTGCACACACGTGCACGTGTGTGCACGCGTGTGCACGCGTGTGCACGCGTGTGCACGCATGTGCACGTGTGTGCACGTGTTTGCGTGCGTGTGCACGTGTGTGCACGTGTGTGTACACACGTACACGCGCACGCACGCACCTGCGTGCGTGCGTGCGCATGCGTGCGCGTTCGTGCGCGTGCGTGCGTGCGCGTGTGTGCACGTGTGTACACGTGTGTGCGTGCGAGTGCACGTGTGTGCGTGCGCGTGTGTGCGCGCGCGTGCGTGCGCGTGCGTGCGCGTGCGTGCACGTGCGTGCACATGCGTGCACGTGTGTGCACGTGTGTGCACGTGTGTGCGTGCGCGTGCACGTGTGTGCGTGCGCGTGTGTGCGCGCGCGTGCGTGCGCGTGCGTGCACGTGCGTGCACACGCGTGCACGTGCGTGCACGCATGTACACGTGGGTGCACGCGTGTGCACGTGCGTGCACGTGCGTGCACGTGCGTGCACGTGTGCACGTGCGTGCACGTGTTTGCACACGCGTGCACGTGTGTGCACGTCTGTGCACGTGCGTGCTCGTGCGTGCGCGTGCGTGCGCGTGCGTGCGCGTTCGTGCGCGTGCGTGCGCGTTCGTGCGCGTGCGTGCGCGTGCGCGTGCGTGCGCGTGTGTGCACGTCTGTGCACGTGTGTGCACGTGGGTGCACGTGTGTGCACGTGCGTGCACGTGCGTGCACGTGTGTGCGTGCGCGTTCACGTGTGTGCGTGCGGGTGCGTGCGCGCGCGTGCGTGCGCGTGTGTGCACGTGCGTGCACGTGCGTGCGCGTGGGTGCACGTGCGTGCACGTGCGTGCACGTGTGTGCACGTGTGTGCGTGCGCGTGCACGTGTGTGCGTGCGCGTGTGTGCGCGCGCGTGCGTGCGCGTGCGTGCGCGTGCGTGCGCGTGCGTGCACACGCGTGTGCACGTGGGTGCACGTGTGTGCACGTGCGTGCACGTGCGTGCACGTGTGTGCGTGCGCGTGCACGTGTGTGCGTGCGCGTGTGTGCGCGCGCGTGCGTGCGCGTGCGTGCGCGTGCGCGTGCGTGCACGTGCGTGCGCGTGCGTGCGCGTACGTGCGTGCACATGCGTGCACGTGTGTGCACGTGTGTGCACGTGTGTGCGTGCGCGTGCACGTGTGTGCGTGCGCGTGTGTGCGCGCGCGTGCGTGCGCGTGCGTGCGCGTGCGTGCGCGTGCGTGCACACGCGTGTGCACGTGGGTGCACGTGTGTGCACGTGCGTGCACGTGCGTGCACGTGTGTGCGTGCGCGTGCACGTGTGTGCGTGCGCGTGTGTGCGCGCGCGTGCGTGCGCGTGCGTGCGCGTGCGCGTGCGTGCACGTGCGTGCACACGCGTGCACGTGCGTGCACGCATGTACACGTGGGTGCACGCGTGTGCACGTGCGTGCACGTGCGTGCACGTGCGTGCACGTGTGCACGTGCGTGCACGTGTTTGCACACGCGTGCACGTGTGTGTACGTCTGTGCACGTGCGTGCTCGTGCGTGCGCGTGCGTGCGCGTGCGTGCGCGTTCGTGCGCGTGCGTGCGTGCGCGTGCGCGTGCGTGCGCGTGTGTGCACGTCTGTGCACGTGTGTGCACGTGGGTGCACGTGTGTGCACGTGCGTGCACGTGCGTGCACGTGTGTGCGTGCGCGTTCACGTGTGTGCGTGCGCGTGCGTGCGCGTGCGTGCGTGCGCGTGTGTGCACGTGCGTGCACGTGCGTGCACGCACGTGCACGCGTGTGCACGTGTGTGCACGTGTGCACGCGCGTGCACGTGCGTGCACGCGTGTGCACGCGTGTGCACGTGTGTGCGTGCGCGTGCGTGCGCGTGTGTGCACGTGTGTGCACACGCGTGCACGTGTGTGCACGTGTGTGCGTGCGCGTGCACACACGTGCACGTGCGTGCACGTGCGTGCACGTGCGTGCACGTGTGTGCACGTGCGTGCGTGCGCATGCGTGTGCGTGCGCGTGCGTGCGCGTGCGTGCACGCGCGTGCACGTGCGTGCACGTGGGTGCACGCGCGTGCACGTGCGTGCACGCGCGTGCACGCGTGTGCACGTGTGTGCACGTGTGCACACGCGTGCACGTGCGTGCACGCGTGTGCACGCGTGTGCACGTGTGTGCGTGCGCGTGCGTGCGCGTGTGTGCGCGTGTGTGCACGTGTGTGCACACGCGTGCACGTGTGTGCACGTGTGTGCGCGTGCACACACGTGCACGTGCGTGCGTGCACGCGTGTGCACGCGTGTGCACGCGTGTGCACGTGTGTGCACGTGTGTGCGTGCGCGTGCACGTGTGTGCGTGCGCGTGCGTGCGCGTGCGTGCGCGTGCTTGTACGTGCGTGCACACGCGTGCACACGCGTGCACGTGCGTGCACGTGTGCACGTGCGTGCGCATGCGTGCACGTGCGTGCGCGTGCGTGCACACGCGTGCGTGCACACGCGTGCACGTGTGTGCACGTGTGTGCACGTGTGTGCGTGCACGTGTGTGCACACACGTGCACATGCGTGCACGTGCGTGCACGTGTGTGCACGTGCGTGCGTGCGCGTGCACGTGTGTGCGTGCGCGTGCGTGCGCGTGCGCGCGTGCGCGCGTGCGCGTGCATGCGCGCGCGCGTGTGCATGCGCGCGCGCGTGCACGTGATTGCACACGCGTGCACGTGTGTGCGTGCGCATGCACGTGCGTGCGTGCGCGTGCGTGCGTGTGCGTGCGTGTGCGTGCGTGTGCGTGCGTGCACGTGTGTGCACGTGCGTGCACGTGTGTGCACGTGTGTGCACGTGCGTGCACGTGCGTGCACGTGCGTGCGCACGTGTGTGCACGTGATTGCACACGCGTGCACGTGTGTGCACGTCTGTGCGCGTGCGCGTGCGTGTGCGTGCGTGCACGTGCGTGCACGTGCGTGCACGCGTGTGCACGTGTGTGCACGCGTGTGCACGTGTGTGCACGTGTGTGCGTGCGCGTGCACGTGTGTGCACGTGTTTGCACACGCATGCACGTGTGTGCACGTCTGTGCGCGTGCGTGCGTGTGCGTGCGCGTGCGTGCGCGTGCGTGCACGTGCGTGCACACGCGTGCACGTGCGTGCACGTGCGTGCACGTGCGTGCGCGTGCGCGTGCGTGCACGTGCGTGCACGTGTGCACGTGCGTGCACACGTGCACGTGTGCACGTGCGTGCACACGTGCACGTGCGTGCACGTGTGCACGTGCGTGCACGTGTTTGCACACGCGTGCACGTGTGTGCACGTCTGTGCACGTGTGTGCGCGTGCGTGCACGTGCGTGCGCGTGCGCGTGCGTGCACACGCGTGCACGTGTGTGCACGTGTGTGTGCGTGCACGTGCGTGCATGTGCGTGCACGTGGGTGCACGTGCGTGCACGTGCGTGCACGTGTGTGCGTGCGCGTGCGTGCGCGTGCGTGCGCGCGCGTGCGTGCGCGTGCATGCGCGCGCGCGCGCGTGCACGTGATTGCACACGCGTGCACGTGTGTGCGTGCGCGTGCACGTGTGTGCGTGCGCGTGCGTGCGCGTGCGTGCGCGCGCGTGCGTGCGCGTGCATGCGCGCGCGCGCGCGTGCACGTGATTGCACACGCGTGCACGTGTGTGCGTGCGCGTGCACGTGCGTGCGCGTGCGTGCGTGCACGTGTGTGCACGTGCGTGCACGTGTGTGCACGTGTGTGCACGTGCGTGCACGTGCGTGCACGTGCGTGCGCACGTGTGTGCACGTGATTGCACACGCGTGCACGTGTGTGCACGTCTGTGCGCGTGCGTGTGCGTGCGCGTGCGTGCACGTGCGTGCACGTGCGTGCACGCGTGTGCACGTGTGTGCACGCGTGTGCACGTGTGTGCACGTGTGTGCGTGCGCGTGCACGTGTGTGCACGTGTTTGCACACGCATGCACGTGTGTGCACGTCTGTGCGCGTGCGTGCGTGTGCGCGCGCGTGCGTGTGCGTGCGCGTGCGTGCGCGTGCACGTGCGTGCACACGCGTGCACGTGCGTGCACGTGCGTGCGCGTGCGTGCACGTGCGTGCGCGTGCGTGCACGTGCGTGCACGTGCGTGCACGTGTGCACGTGCGTGCACGTGTTTGCACACGCGTGCACGTGTGTGCACGTCTGTGCACGTGTGTGCGCGTGCGTGCACGTGCGTGCGCGTGCGTGCGCGTGCGTGCACACGCGTGCACGTGTGTGCACGTGTGTGTGCGTGCACGTGCGTGCATGTGCGTGCACGTGGGTGCACGTGCGTGCACGTGCGTGCACGTGCGTGCACGTGTGTGCACGTGCGTGCGTGCGCATGCATGTGTGTGCGTGCGCGTGCGTGCGCGTGCGTGCGCGTGCGCGCGCGTGCGTGCGCAGGCATGCGCGTGCGTGCACGTGCGTGCACGTGGGTGCACGCGCGTGCACGTGTGTGCACGTGTGTGCACGTGCGTGCGTGCGCGTGCACGTGTGTGCGTGCGCGTGCGTGCGCGTGCACGTGCGTGCACGCGTTTGCACGTGTGTGCACGCGTGTGCACGTGTGTGCGTGCGCGTGCGCGTGCGTGCGCGTGCGTGCACGTGCGTGCACGTGTGTGCGTGCGCGTGCACGTGTCTGCGTGCGCGCGCGTGTGCGCGCGCGCGCGCGTGCGCGTGCGTGCACGTGCGTGCACACGCGTGCACGTGCGTGCACGTGTGCACGTGCGTGCACGTGCACGTGTGTGCGTGCGCGTGCACGTGTGTGCGTGCACGTGCGTGCGCGTGCGTGCGCGTGCGTGCGCGTGCGTGCACACACGTGCACGTGTGTGCGTGCGCGTGCGTGCGCGTGCGTGCGCGTGCGTGCGCGTGCGTGCGCGTGCGTGCGCGTGCGTGCACACACGTGCACGTGTGTGCACGCGTGTGCACGCGTGTGCACGCGTGTGCACGCATGTGCACGTGTGTGCACGTGTTTGCGTGCGTGTGCACGTGTGTGCACGTGTGTGTACACACGTACACGCGCACGCACGCACCTGCGTGCGTGCGTGCGCATGCGTGCGCGTTCGTGCGCGTGCGTGCGTGCGCGTGTGTGCACGTGTGTACACGTGTGTGCGTGCGCGTGCACGTGTGTGCGTGCGCGTGTGTGCGCGCGCGTGCGTGCGCGTGCGTGCGCGTGCGTGCACGTGCGTGCACATGCGTGCACGTGTGTGCACGTGTGTGCACGTGTGTGCGTGCGCGTGCACGTGTGTGCGTGCGCGTGTGTGCGCGCGCGTGCGTGCGCGTGCGTGCACGTGCGTGCACA
This sequence comes from Lethenteron reissneri, assembly GCF_015708825.2. Lineage (NCBI taxonomy): Eukaryota > Metazoa > Chordata > Hyperoartia > Petromyzontiformes > Petromyzontidae > Lethenteron > Lethenteron reissneri. Next base: position 152,742 of record NW_026892149.1, read on the forward strand.
CGCGTGCACGTGCGTGCACGCATGTACACGTGGGTGCACGCGTGTGCACGTGCGTGCACGTGCGTGCACGTGCGTGCACGTGTGCACGTGCGTGCACGTGTTTGCACACGCGTGCACGTGTGTGCACGTCTGTGCACGTGCGTGCTCGTGCGTGCGCGTGCGTGCGCGTGCGTGCGCGTTCGTGCGCGTGCGTGCGCGTTCGTGCGCGTGCGTGCGCGTGCGCGTGCGTGCGCGTGTGTGCACGTCTGTGCACGTGTGTGCACGTGGGTGCACGTGTGTGCACGTGCGTGCACGTGCGTGCACGTGTGTGCGTGCGCGTTCACGTGTGTGCGTGCGGGTGCGTGCGCGCGCGTGCGTGCGCGTGTGTGCACGTGCGTGCACGTGCGTGCGCGTGGGTGCACGTGCGTGCACGTGCGTGCACGTGCGTGCACACGCGTGCACGTGTGTGCACGTCTGTACGCGTGCGTGCGTGTGCGTGCGCGTGCGTGCGCGTGCGTGCACGTGCGTGCACGTGCGTGCACGTGGGTGCACGCGCGTGCACGTGCGTGCACGCGTGTGCACGTGTGTGCGTGCGCGTGCGTGCGCGTGCGTGCGCGTGTGTGCACGTGTGTGCACACGCGTGCACGTGTGTGCACGTGTGTGCGTGCGCGTGCACACACGTGCACGTGCGTGCACGTGCGTGCACGTGTGTGCACGTGCGTGCACATGCGTGCACATGCGTGCACGTGCGTGCACGTGTGTGCACGTGCGTGCGTGCGCGTGCACGTGTGTGCGTGCGCTTGCGCTTGCGTGCGCGTGCGTGCACGCGCGTGCACGTGCGTGCACGCGTGTGCACGTGTGTGCACGCGTGTGCACGTGTGTGCACGTGTGTGCGTGCGCGTGCACGTGTGTGCGTGCGCGTGCGTGTACGTGCGTGCACACGCGTGCACACGCGTGCACGTGCGTGCGCGTGCGTGCGCGTGTGCACGCGTGTGCACGCGTGTGCACGTGTGTGCACGTGTTTGCGTGCGTGTGCACGTGTGTGCACGTGTGTGTACACACGTACACGCGCGTGCATGCACGTGCGTGCGTGCGCGTGCGCGTTCGTGCGCGTGCGTGCGTGCGCGTGCGTGCGCGTGTGTGCACGTGTGTGCACGTGTGTGCGTGCGCGTGCACGTGTGTGCGTGCGCGTGTGTGCGCGCGCGTGCGTGCGCGTGCGTGCGCGTGCGTGCGCGTGCGTGCACATGCGTGCACGTGCGTTCACGCATGTACACGTGGGTGCACGCGTGTGCACGTGCGTGCACGTGCGTGCACGTGCGTGCACGTGTGCACGTGCGTGCACGTGTTTGCACACGCGTGCACGTGTGTGCACGTCTGTGCACGTGCGTGCTCGTGCGTGCGCGTGCGTGCGCGTGCGCGTTCGTGCGCGTGCGTGCGTGCGCGTGCGTGCGCGTGTGTGCACGTCTGTGCACGTGTGTGCACGTGGGTGCACATGTGTGCACGTGCGTGCACGTGCGTGCACGTGTGTGCGTGCGCGTTCACGTGTGTGCGTGCGCGTGCGTGCGCGCGCGTGCGTGCGCGTGCGTGCACGTGCGTGCACGTGCGTGCGCGTGGGTGCGCGCGCGTGCACGTGCGTGCACGCGCGTGCACGCGTGTGCACGTGTGTGCACGTGTGCGCGCGCGTGCACGCACGTGCACGCGCGCGCACACGTGTGCACGCGTGTGCACGTGTGTGCGTGCGCGCACGTGTGCACGCGTGTGCACGTGTGTGCACGTGTGCGCACGTGTGCACACGTGTGCACGTGCGTGCACGCGTGTGCACGCGTGTGCACGTGTGTGCGTGCGCGTGCGTGCGCGTGCGTGCGCGTGTGTGCACGTGTGTGCACACGCGTGCACGTGTGTGCACGTGTGTGCACGTGCGTGCGTGCGCGTGCACGTGTGTGCGTGCGCTTGCGCTTGCGTGCGTGCGCGTGCGTGCACGCGCGTGCACGTGCGTGCACGCGTGTGCACGTGCGTGCGTGCGCGTGCACGTGTGTGCGTGCGCTTGCGCTTGCGTGCGTGCGCGTGCGTGCACGCGCGTGCACGTGCGTGCACGCGTGTGCACGTGTGTGCACGCGTGTGCACGTGTGTGCACGTGTGTGCGTGCGCGTGCACGTGTGTGCGTGCGCGTGCGTGCGCGTGCGTGCGCGTGCGTGCGCGTGCGTGTACGTGCGTGCACACGCGTGCACACGCGTGCACGTGCGTGCGCGTGCGCGTGCGTGCGCGTGCGTGCGCGTGCGTGCACACACGTGCACGTGTGTGCACGCGTGTGCACGCGTGTGCACGCGTGTGCACGTGTGTGCACGTGTTTGCGTGCGTGTGCACGTGTGTGCACGTGTGTGTACACACGTACACGCGCGTGCACGCACGTGCGTGCGTGCGCGTGCGCGTTCGTGCGCGTGCGTGCGTGCGCGTGCGTGCGCGTGTGTGCACGTGTGTGCACGTGTGTGCGTGCGCGTGCACGTGTGTGCGTGCGCGTGTGTGCGCGCGTGTGCGTGCGCGTGCGTGCGCGTGCGTGCGCGTGCGTGCACGTGCGTGCACATGCGTGCACGTGTGTGCACGTGTGTGCACGTGTGTGCGTGCGCGTGCACGTGTGTGCGTGCGCGTGTGTGCGCGCGTGCACGTGCGCGTGCGTGCGTGCGCGTGCGTGCACGCACGCGCACGCACGTGCACGCACGTGCACGCACGTGCACGCGTGTGCACGCGTGTGCACGCACGTACACGCACGCGCACGCACGCGCACGCACACACGTGCACGCGCACGCACACACGTGCACACACGTGCACATGCGTGCACGTGCGTGCACGTGTGTGCACGTGCGTGCGTGCGCGTGCACGTGTGTGCGTGCGCGTGCGTGCGTGCGCGCGCGTGCATGCGCGCGCGCGCGTGCACGTGATTGCACACGCGTGCACGTGTGTGCGTGCGCGTGCACGTGCGTGCGTGCGCGTGCGTGTGCGTGCGTGCACGTGTGTGCACGTGCGTGCACGTGTGTGCACGTGTGTGCACGTGCGTGCACGTGCGTGCACGTGCGTGCGCACGTGTGTGCACGTGATTGCACACGCGTGCACGTGTGTGCACGTCTGTGCGCGTGCGCGTGCGTGTGCGTGCGCGTGCGTGCACGTGCGTGCACGTGCGTGCACGCGTGTGCACGTGTGTGCACGCGTGTGCACGTGTGTGCACGTGTGTGCGTGCGCGTGCACGTGTGTGCACGTGTTTGCACACGCATGCACGTGTGTGCACGTCTGTGCGCGTGCGTGCGTGTGCGTGCGCATGCGTGCGCGTGCGTGCACGTGCGTGCACACGCGTGCACGTGCGTGCACGTGCGTGCACGTGCGTGCGCGTGCGTGCACGTGCGTGCACGTGCGTGCACGTGTGCACGTGCGTGCACGTGTTTGCACACGCGTGCACGTGTGTGCACGTCTGTGCACATGTGTGCGCGTGCGTGCACGTGCGTGCGCGTGCGTGCGCGTGCGTGCACACGCGTGCACGTGTGTGCACGTGTGTGTGCGTGCACGTGCGTGCATGTGCGTGCACGTGCACGCACGTGCGTGCGCGTGCGTGCACGTGGGTGCGCGTGTGTGCGTGCGCGTGCACGTGTGTGCGTACGCGCGCGTGCGCGCGCGTGCGTGCGCGTGCGTGCGCGTGCGTGCACGTCTGTGCACGTGCGTGCGCGTGCGTGCACGTGCGTGCGCGTGCGCGTGCGTGCGCGCACACGCGTGCACGTGTGTGCACGTGTGTGCACGTGTGTGCGTGCACGTGCGTGCACGTGCGTGCACGTGGGTGCACGTGCGTGCACGTGCGTGCACGTGCGTGCACGTGGGTGCACGTGTGTGCACGTGTGTGCACGTGCGTGCACGTGTGTGCACGTGCGTGCGTGCGCGTGCACGTGTGTGCGTGCGCGTGCGTGCGCGTGCGTGCGCGTGCGTGCACGCGCATGCACACACGTGCACACGCGTGCACACACGTGCACACGCGTGCACGCACGTGCAAGCACGTGCGTGCACGTGCGTGCGCGTGCGCGTGCGTGCGCGTGCGTGCACGTGCGTGGGCGTGCGTGCGCGTGCGTGCACGTGCGTGCACACGCGTGCACACGCGTGCGCACGCGGGTGCACGTGTGTGCACGTGCGTGCACGCACGTGCGTGGGCGTGCGTGCGCGTGCGTGCACGTGCGTGCACACGCGTGCACACGCGTGCGCACGCGGGTGCACGTGTGTGCACGTGCGTGCACGCACGTGCGTGGGCGTGCGTGCGCGTGCGTGCACGTGCGTGCACACGCGTGCACACGCGTGCGCACGCGGGTGCACGTGTGTGCACGTGCGTGCACGTGCGTGCACGTGTGTGCGTGCGCGTGCACGTGTGTGCGTGCGCGTGCACGTGTGTGCGTGCGCGTGCACGTGTGTGCGTGCGCGTGCGTGCGCGTGCGTGCGCGTGCGTGCACACGCGTGCACGTGGGTGCACGCGTGTGCACGTGCGTGCACGTGCGTGCACGTGCGTGCGTGCGCGTGCGTGCGTGCGCGCGCGTGCACAGACGTGCACGTGTGTGCGTGCGCGTGCGTGCGCGTGCGTGCGCGTGCGTGCGCGTGCGTGCACGTGTGTGCACGCGTGTGCACGCGTGTGCACGCGTGTGCACGTGTGTGCACGTGTTTGCGTGCGTGCGCGTGCGTGCGCGTGCGTGCGCGTGCGTGCACGCGCGTGCGTGCGCGTGTGTGCGTGCGCGTGCGTGTGCGTGCGTGCACGTGCGTGCACACGCGTGCACGCGTGTGCACGTGGGTGCACATGCGTGCACGTGCGTGCACGCACGTGGGTGCACATGCGTGCACGTGCGTGCACGTGCGTGCACGTGTGTGCGTGCGCGTGCACGTGTGTGCGTGCGCGTGCGTGCGCGCGCGTGCGTGCGCGTGCGTGCGCGTGCGTGCGCGCGCGTGCGTGCGCGTGCGTGCGCGTGCGTGCGCGTGTGTGCACGTGTGTGCACACGCGTGCACGAGTGTGCACGTGTGTGCGTGCGCGTGCACACACGTGCACGTGCGTGCACGTGCGTGCACGTGTGTGCACATGCGTGCACGTGTGTGCACGTGTGTGCACGTGCGTGCGTGCGCGTGCACGTGTGTGCGTGCGCTTGCGCTTGCGAGCGTGCGCGTGCGTGCACGCGCGTGCACGTGCGTGCACGCGTGTGCACGTGTGTGCACGCGTGTGCACGTGTGTGCACGTGTGTGCGTGCGCGTGCACGTGTGTGCACGTGTTTGCACACGCATGCACGTGTGTGCACGTCTGTGCGCGTGCGTGCGTGTGCGTGCGCATGCGTGCGCGTGCGTGCACGTGCGTGCACACGCGTGCACGTGCGTGCACGTGCGTGCACGTGCGTGCGCGTGCGTGCACGTGCGTGCACGTGCGTGCACGTGTGCACGTGCGTGCACGTGTTTGCACACGCGTGCACGTGTGTGCACGTCTGTGCACATGTGTGCGCGTGCGTGCACGTGCGTGCGCGTGCGTGCGTGCACACGCGTGCACGTGTGTGCACGTGTGTGTGCGTGCACGTGCGTGCATGTGCGTGCACGTGCACGCACGTGCGTGCGCGTGCGTGCACGTGGGTGCGCGTGTGTGTGTGCGCGTGCACGTGTGTGCGTGCGCGCGCGTGCGCGCGCGTGCGTGCGCGTGCGTGCGCGTGCGTGCACGTCTGTGCACGTGCGTGCGCGTGCGTGCACGTGCGTGCGCGTGCGTGCGCGCACACGCGTGCACGTGTGTGCACGTGTGTGCACGTGTGTGCGTGCACGTGCGTGCACGTGCGTGCACGTGGGTGCACGTGCGTGCACGTGCGTGCACGTGCGTGCACGTGGGTGCACGTGTGTGCACGTGTGTGCACGTGCGTGCACGTGTGTGCACGTGCGTGCGTGCGCGTGCACGTGTGTGCGTGTGTGCGCGTGCGCGTGCGTGCGTGCGCGTGCGTGCACGCGCATGCACACACGTGCACACGCGTGCACACACGTGCACACGCGTGCACGCACGTGCAAGCACGTGCGTGCACGTGCGTGCGCGTGCGTGCGCGTGCGTGCGCGTGCGTGCGCGTGCGTGCACGTGCGTGGGCGTGCGTGCGCGTGCGTGCACGTGCGTGCACACGCGTGCACACGCGTGCGCACGCGGGTGCACGTGTGTGCACGTGCGTGCACGTGCGTGCACGTGTGTGCGTGCGCGTGCACGTGTGTGCGTGCGCGTGCACGTGTGTGCGTGCGCGTGCGTGCGCGTGCGTGCGCGTGCACGCGCGTGCACGCGCGTGCACGTGGGTGCACGCGTGTGCACGCGCGTGCACGTGCGTGCACGTGCGTGCGTGCGCGTGCGTGCGTGCGCGCGCGTGCACAGACGTGCACGTGTGTGCGTGCGCGTGCGTGCGCGTGCGTGCGCGTGCGTGCGCGTGCGTGCACGTGTGTGCACGCGTGTGCACGCGTGTGCACGCGTGTGCACGTGTGTGCACGTGTTTGCGTGCGTGCGCGTGCGTGCGCGTGCGTGCGCGTGCGTGCACGCGCGTGCGTGCGCGTGTGTGCGTGCGCGTGCGTGTGCGTGCGTGCACGTGCGTGCACACGCACGTGCACGCGTGTGCACGTGGGTGCACGTGCGTGCTCGTGCGTGCACGTGCGTGCACGTGTGTGCGTGCGCGTGCACGTGTGTGCGTGCGCGTGCGTGCGCGCGCGTGCGTGCGCGTGCGTGCGTGCGCGTGCGTGCGCGCGCGTGCGTGCGCGTGCGCGTGCGTGCGCGTGTGTGCACGTGTGTGCACACGCGTGCACGTGTGTGCACGTGTGTGCGTGCGCGTGCACACACGTGCACGTGCGTGCACGTGCGTGCACGTGTGTGCACATGCGTGCACGTGTGTGCACGTGTGTGCACGTGCGTGCGTGCGCGTGCACGTGTGTGCGTGCGCTTGCGCTTGCGAGCGTGCGCGTGCGTGCACGCGCGTGCACGTGCGTGCACGCGTGTGCACGTGTGTGCACGCGTGTGCACGTGTGTGCACGTGTGTGCGTGCGCGTGCACGTGTGTGCGTGCGCGTGCGTGCACGTGCGTGCGCGTGCGTGTACGTGCGTGCACACGCGTGCACACGCGTGCACGTGCGTGCACGTGCGTGCACGTGCGTGCACGTGCGTGCACGTGTGCACGTGCGTGCACGTGTTTGCACACGCGTGCACGTGTGTGCACGTCTGTGCACGTGCGTGCGCGTGCGTGCGCGTGCGTGCGCGTGCGTGCACACGCGTGCACGTGTGTGCACGTGTGTGCACGTGTGTGCGTGCACGTGTGTGCACACACGTGCACGCACATGCGTGCACGTGCGTGCACGTGTGTGCACGTGCGTGCGTGCGCGTGCACGTGTGTGCGTGCGCGTGCGTGCGCGTGCGTGTGCGCGCGTGCGTGCGCGTGCATGCGCGCGCGCGCGTGCACGTGATTGCACACGCGTGCACGTGTGTACGTGCACGTGTGTGCACGTGCGTGCACGTGCGTGCACGTGCGTGCACGTGCGTGCGCACGTGTGTGCACGTGATTGCACACGCGTGCACGTGTGTGCACGTCTGTGCGCGTGCGCGTGCGTGTGCGTGCGCGTGCGTGCACGTGCGTGCACGCGTGTGCACGCGTGCACGTGTGTGCACGCGTGCACGCGTGTGCACGCGTGCACGTGTGTGCACGTGTGCACACGTGTGCACGTGCGTGCACGCGTGTGCACGCGTGTGCACGTGTGTGCGTGCGCGTGCGTGCGCGTGCGCGTGTGTGCACGTGTGTGCACACGCGTGCACGTGTGTGCGCGTGCGTGCGTGCGCGTGCGTGCGCGTGCGCACGCGTGCACGTGTGTGCACGTGTGTGCACGTGTGTGCGTGCACGTGCGTGCACGTGCGTGCACGTGGGTGCACGTGCGTGCACGTGCGTGCACGTGCGTGCACGTGGGTGCACGTGTGTGCACGTGTGTGCACGTGCGTGCACGTGTGTGCACGTGCGTGCGTGCGCGTGCACGTGTGTGCGTGCGCGTGCGTGCGCGTGCGTGCGCGTGCGTGCACGCGCATGCACACACGTGCACACGCGTGCACACACGTGCACACGCGTGCACGCACGTGCAAGCACGTGCGTGCACGTGCATGCGCGTGCGTGCACGCGCATGCACACACGTGCACACGCGTGCACACACGTGCACACGCGTGCGCGTGCGCGTGCGTGCGCGTGCGTGCACGTGCGTGGGCGTGCGTGCGCGTGCGTGCACGTGCGTGCACACGCGTGCACACGCGTGCGCACGCGGGTGCACGTGTGTGCACGTGCGTGCACGCACGTGCGTGGGCGTGCGTGCGCGTGCGTGCACGTGCGTGCACACGCGTGCACACGCGTGCGCACGCGGGTGCACGTGTGTGCACGTGCGTGCACGCACGTGCGTGGGCGTGCGTGCGCGTGCGTGCACGTGCGTGCACACGCGTGCACACGCGTGCGCACGCGGGTGCACGTGTGTGCACGTGCGTGCACGTGCGTGCACGTGTGTGCGTGCGCGTGCACGTGTGTGCGTGCGCGTGCACGTGTGTGCGTGCGCGTGCACGTGTGTGCGTGCGCGTGCGTGCGCGTGCGTGCGTGCACACGCGTGCACGTGGGTGCACGCGTGTGCACGTGCGTGCACGTGCGTGCACGTGCGTGCGTGCGCGTGCGTGCGTGCGCGCGCGTGCACAGACGTGCACGTGTGTGCGTGCGCGTGCGTGCGCGTGCGTGCGCGTGCGTGCGCGTGCGTGCACGTGTGTGCACGCGTGTGCACGCGTGTGCACGCGTGTGCACGTGTGTGCACGTGTTTGCGTGCGTGCGCGTGCGTGCGCGTGCGTGCGCGTGCGTGCACGCGCGTGCGTGCGCGTGTGTGCGTGCGCGTGCGTGTGCGTGCGTGCACGTGCGTGCACACGCGTGCACGCGTGTGCACGTGGGTGCACATGCGTGCACGTGCGTGCACGCACGTGGGTGCACATGCGTGCACGTGCGTGCACGTGCGTGCACGTGTGTGCGTGCGCGTGCACGTGTGTGCGTGCGCGTGCGTGCGCGCGCGTGCGTGCGCGTGCGTGCGCGTGCGTGCGCGCGCGTGCGTGCGCGTGCGTGCGCGTGCGTGCGCGTGTGTGCACGTGTGTGCACACGCGTGCACGAGTGTGCACGTGTGTGCGTGCGCGTGCACACACGTGCACGTGCGTGCACGTGCGTGCACGTGTGTGCACATGCGTGCACGTGTGTGCACGTGTGTGCACGTGCGTGCGTGCGCGTGCACGTGTGTGCGTGCGCTTGCGCTTGCGAGCGTGCGCGTGCGTGCACGCGCGTGCACGTGCGTGCACGCGTGTGCACGTGTGTGCACGCGTGTGCACGTGTGTGCACGTGTGTGCGTGCGCGTGCACGTGTGTGCACGTGTTTGCACACGCATGCACGTGTGTGCACGTCTGTGCGCGTGCGTGCGTGTGCGTGCGCATGCGTGCGCGTGCGTGCACGTGCGTGCACACGCGTGCACGTGCGTGCACGTGCGTGCACGTGCGTGCGCGTGCGTGCACGTGCGTGCACGTGCGTGCACGTGTGCACGTGCGTGCACGTGTTTGCACACGCGTGCACGTGTGTGCACGTCTGTGCACGTGTGTGCGCGTGCGTGCACGTGCGTGCGCGTGCGTGCGTGCACACGCGTGCACGTGTGTGCACGTGTGTGTGCGTGCACGTGCGTGCATGTGCGTGCACGTGCACGCACGTGCGTGCGCGTGCGTGCACGTGGGTGCGCGTGTGTGCGTGCGCGTGCACGTGTGTGCGTGCGCGCGCGTGCGCGCGCGTGCGTGCGCGTGCGTGCGCGTGCGTGCACGTCTGTGCACGTGCGTGCGCGTGCGTGCACGTGCGTGCGCGTGCGTGCGCGCACACGCGTGCACGTGTGTGCACGTGTGTGCACGTGTGTGCGTGCACGTGCGTGCACGTGCGTGCACGTGGGTGCACGTGCGTGCACGTGCGTGCACGTGCGTGCACGTGGGTGCACGTGTGTGCACGTGTGTGCACGTGCGTGCACGTGTGTGCACGTGCGTGCGTGCGCGTGCACGTGTGTGCGTGCGCGTGCGTGCGCGTGCGTGCGTGCGCGTGCGTGCACGCGCATGCACACACGTGCACACGCGTGCACACACGTGCACACGCGTGCACGCACGTGCAAGCACGTGCGTGCACGTGCGTGCGCGTGCGTGCGCGTGCGTGCGCGTGCGTGCGCGTGCGTGCACGTGCGTGGGCGTGCGTGCGCGTGCGTGCACGTGCGTGCACACGCGTGCACACGCGTGCGCACGCGGGTGCACGTGTGTGCACGTGCGTGCACGTGCGTGCACGTGTGTGCGTGCGCGTGCACGTGTGTGCGTGCGCGTGCACGTGTGTGCGTGCGCGTGCGTGCGCGTGCGTGCGCGTGCGTGCACGCGCGTGCACGCGCGTGCACGCGGGTGCACGCGTGTGCACGCGCGTGCACGTGCGTGCACGTGCGTGCGTGCGCGTGCGTGCGTGCGCGCGCGTGCACAGACGTGCACGTGTGTGCGTGCGCGTGCGTGCGCGTGCGTGCGCGTGCGTGCGCGTGCGTGCACGTGTGTGCACGCGTGTGCACGCGTGTGCACGCGTGTGCACGTGTGTGCACGTGTTTGCGTGCGTGCGCGTGCGTGCGCGTGCGTGCGCGTGCGTGCACGCGCGTGCGTGCGCGTGTGTGCGTGCGCGTGCGTGTGCGTGCGTGCACGTGCGTGCACACGCGTGCACGCGTGTGCACGTGGGTGCACGTGCGTGCACGTGCGTGCACGTGCGTGCACGTGTGTGCGTGCGCGTGCACGTGTGTGCGTGCGCGTGCGTGCGCGCGCGTGCGTGCGCGTGCGTGCGTGCGCGTGCGTGCGCGCGCGCGCGTGCGTGCGCGTGCGCGTGCGTGCGCGTGTGTGCACGTGTGTGCACACGCGTGCACGTGTGTGCACGTGTGTGCGTGCGCGTGCACACACGTGCACGTGCGTGCACGTGCGTGCACGTGTGTGCACATGCGTGCACGTGTGTGCACGTGTGTGCACGTGCGTGCGTGCGCGTGCACGTGTGTGCGTGCGCTTGCGCTTGCGAGCGTGCGCGTGCGTGCACGCGCGTGCACGTGCGTGCACGCGTGTGCACGTGTGTGCACGCGTGTGCACGTGTGTGCACGTGTGTGCGTGCGCGTGCACGTGTGTGCGTGCGCGTGCGTGCACGTGCGTGCGCGTGCGTGTACGTGCGTGCACACGCGTGCACACGCGTGCACGTGCGTGCACGTGCGTGCACGTGCGTGCACGTGCGTGCACGTGTGCACGTGCGTGCACGTGTTTGCACACGCGTGCACGTGTGTGCACGTCTGTGCACGTGCGTGCGCGTGCGTGCACGTGCGTGCGCGTGCGTGCGCGTGCGTGCACACGCGTGCACGTGTGTGCACGTGTGTGCACGTGTGTGCGTGCACGTGTGTGCACACACGTGCACGCACATGCGTGCACGTGCGTGCACGTGTGTGCACGTGCGTGCGTGCGCGTGCACGTGTGTGCGTGCGCGTGCGTGCGCGTGCGTGTGCGCGCGTGCGTGCGCGTGCATGCGCGCGCGCGCGTGCACGTGATTGCACACGCGTGCACGTGTGTACGTGCACGTGTGTGCACGTGCGTGCACGTGCGTGCACGTGCGTGCACGTGCGTGCGCACGTGTGTGCACGTGATTGCACACGCGTGCACGTGTGTGCACGTCTGTGCGCGTGCGTGTGCGTGCGCGTGCGTGCACGTGCGTGCACGCGTGTGCACGCGTGCACGTGTGTGCACGTGTGCACACGTGTGCACGTGCGTGCACGCGTGTGCACGCGTGTGCACGTGTGTGCGTGCGCGTGCGTGCGCGTGCGCGTGTGTGCACGTGTGTGCACACGCGTGCACGTGTGTGCGCGTGCGTGCGTGCGCGTGCACGTGTGTGCGTGCGCTTGCGCTTGCGTGCGTGCGCGTGCGTGCACGCGCGTGCACGTGCGTGCACGCGTGTGCACGTGCGTGCACGCGTGTGCACGTGTGTGCACGTGTGTGCGTGCGCGTGCACGTGTGTGCGTGCGCGTGCGTGCGCGTGCGTGCGCGTACGTGCGTGCACACGCGTGCACACGCGTGCACGTGCGTGCACGTGCGTGCACGTGTGTGCACGTCTGTGCACGTGCGTGCGCGTGCGTGCACGTGCGTGCGCGTGCGTGCACACGTGCACGTGTGTGCACACACGTGCACATGCGTGCACGTGCGTGCACGTGTGTGCACGTGCGTGCGTGCGCGTGCACGTGTGTGCGTGCGCGTGCGTGCGCGTGCGTGCGCGCGCGTGCGTGCGCGTGCATGCGCGCGCGCGTGCACGTGATTGCACACGCGTGCACGTGTGTGCGTGCGCGTGCACGTGCGTGCGTGTGCGTGCGCATGCGTGCGCGTGCGTGCACGTGCGTGCACACGCGTGCACGTGCGTGCACGTGCGTGCACGTGCGTGCGCGTGCGTGCACGTGCGTGCACGTGCGTGCACGTGTGCATGTGCGTGCACGTGTTTGCACACGCGTGCACGTGTGTGCACGTCTGTGCACGTGTGTGCGCGTGCGTGCGCGTGCGTGCGCGTGCGTGCACACGCGTGCACGTGTGTGCACGTGTGTGTGCGTGCACGTGCGTGCATGTGCGTGCACGTGCACGCACGTGCGTGCGCGTGCGTGCACGTGGGTGCGCGTGTGTGCGTGCGCGTGCACGTGTGTGCGTGCGCGCGCGTGCGTGTGCGTGCGCGTGCGTGCACGTCTGTGCACGTGCGTGCGCGTGCGTGCACGTGCGTGCGCGTGCGTGCGCGTGCGTGCGCGTGCGTGCACACGCGTGCACGTGTGTGCACGTGTGTGCACGTGTGTGCGTGCACGTGCGTGCACGTGGGTGCACGTGCGTGCACGTGCGTGCACGTGCGTGCACGTGGGTGCACGTGTGTGCACGTGTGTGCACGTGCGTGCACGTGTGTGCACGTGCGTGCGTGCGCGTGCACGTGTGTGCGTGCGCGTGCGTGCGCGTGCGTGCGCGTGCGCGTGCGTGCACGCGCGTGCGCGCGCGTGCGTGCACGCGCATGCACACACGTGCACACGCGTGCACACGCGTGCACACACGTGCACACGCGTGCACGCACGTGCAAGCACGTGTGTGCACGTGCGTGCGCGTGCGTGCGCGTGCGTGCGCGTGCGTGCACGTGCGTGGGCGTGCGTGCGCGTGCGTGCACGTGCGTGCACACGCGTGCACACGCGTGTGCACGCGGGTGCACGTGTGTGCACGTGCGTGCACGTGCGTGCACGTGTGTGCGTGCGCGTGCACGTGTGTGCACGTCTGTGCACGTGCGTGCGCGTGCGTGCACGTGCGTGCGCGTGCGTGCGCGTGCGTGCACACGCGTGCACGTGTGTGCACGTGTGTGCACGTGTGTGCGTGCACGTGTGTGCACACACGTGCACATGCGTGCACGTGCGTGCACGTGTGTGCACGTGCGTGCGTGCGCGTGCACGTGTGTGCGTGCGCGTGCGTGCGCGTGCGTGCGCGCGCGTGCGTGCGCGTGCACGTGCGTGCACGTGTGTGCACGTGTGTGCACGTGCGTGCACGTGCGTGCACGTGCGTGCACGTGCGTGCGCACGTGTGTGCACGTGATTGCACACGCGTGCACGTGTGTGCACGTCTGTGCGCGTGCGCGTGCGTGTGCGTGCGTGCACGTACGTGCACGTGCGTGCACGCGTGTGCACGTGTGTGCACGCGTGTGCACGTGTGTGCACGTGTGTGCGTGCGCGTGCACGTGTGTGCACGTGTTTGCACACGCATGCACGTGTGTGCACGTCTGTGCGCGTGCGTGCGTGTGCGTGCGCGTGCGTGCGCGTGCGTGCACGTGCGTGCACACGCGTGCACGTGCGTGCACGTGCGTGCACGTGCGTGCGCGTGCGTGCACGTGCGTGCACGTGCGTGCGCGTGCGTGCACGTGCGTGCACGTGCGTGCACGTGTGCACGTGCGTGCACGTGTTTGCACACGCGTGCACGTGTGTGCACGTCTGTGCACGTGTGTGCGCGTGCGTGCACGTGCGTGCGCGTGCGTGCGCGTGCGTGCACACGCGTGCACGTGTGTGCACGTGTGTGCGTGCACGTGCGTGCATGTGCGTGCACGTGGGTGCACGTGCGTGCACGTGCGTGCACGTGCGTGCACGTGTGTGCACACGCGTGCACGCGCGTGCACGTGTGTGCACGTGCACGCACGTGCGTGCGCGTGCGTGCACGTGGGTGCGCGTGTGTGCGTGCGCGTGCACGTGTGTGCGTGCGCGTGCGCGCGCGTGCGTGCACGTCTGTGCACGTGCGTGCGCGTGCACGTGCGTGCGCGTGCGTGCGCGTGCATGCGCGTGCGTGCACGTGTGTGCACGTGTGTGCACGTGTGTGCGAGCACGTGTGTGCACGTGTGTGCACGTGTGTGCACGTGCGTGCACGTGCGTGCACGTGCGTGCACGTGGGTGCACGTGCGTGCACGTGCGTGCACGTGCGTGCACGTGCGTGCACGTGTGTGCACGTGCGTGCGTGCGCGTGCACGTGTGTGCGTGCGCGTGCGTGCGCGTGCGCGTGCACACGTGCACGCGCATGCACACCACGTGCACACGCGTGCACACGCGTGCACACACGTGCACACGCGTGCACGCACGTGCACGCACGTGTGTGCACGTGCGTGCGCGTGCGTGCACGTGCGTGCACGCGTGTGCACGTGTGTGCAAACGCGTGCACGTGTGTGCACGCGCGTGCACGCGCGTGCACGTGTGTGCGTGCGCGTGCGTGCGCGTGCGCGTGCGTGCACGTGGGTGCACGTGCGTGCACGTGCGTGCACGTGCCTGCACGTGCGTGCGCGTGGGTGCACGTGCGTCCACGTGCGTGCAAGTGCGTGCACGCGTGTGCACGCGCGTGCACGTCTGTGCACGTGCGTGCGCGGTGCGTGCGCGTGCGTGCGCGTGCGCGCGTGTGCACGTGCGTGCACATGTGTGCGTGCGCGTGCACGTGTGTGCGTGCGTGCGCGTGCAAACGCGTGCACATGGGTGCACGTGTGTGCACGCCCGTGCACGTGCGTGCACGTGCGTGCGCGTGCGTGCGCGTGCGCGCGTGCGTGCGTGCACGTGTGTGCACGCGTGTGTGCACGTGTGCACGTGGGTGCACGTGCGTGCGCGTGGGTGCACGTGCGTGCACGTGGGTGCGCGTGCGTGCGTGCGTGCGCGTGCGTGCGTGCGCGTGCGTGCACGTGCGTGCGCGTGCGTGCGCGTGCGTGCGCGTGCGTGCACGCGTGTGTGCACGTGTGCACGTGGGTGCACGTGTGTGCACGTGGGTGCACGTGCGCGCACGTGCGTGCACGTGCGTGCGCGTGCGTGCACGTGCGTGCGCGTGCGCGTGCGCGTGCGTGCAAACGCGTGCACGTGTGTGCACGCGTGTGCACGTGGGTGCACGTGTGTGCACGTGCGTGCACGTGCGTGCGTGCGCGTGCGCGCGCGTGCATGCGCGCGCGTGTGCGTGCGCGTGCGTGCACGTCTGTGCACGCGTGTGTGCACGTGTGCACGTGGGTGCACGTGCGTGCACGTGGGTGCACGTGCGTGCACGTGCGTGCGCGTGCGTGCGTGCGCGTGCCTGCACGTGCGTGCACGTGGGTGCACGTGCGTGCACGTGCGTGCACGTGGGTGCACGTGCGTGCACGTGCGTGCACGTGGGTGCACGTGCGTGCACGTGCGTGCGCGTGGGTGCGCGTGCGTGCGCGTGCGTGCGCGTGCGTGCACGTGCGTGCGCGTGCGTGCGCGTGCGTGCGCGTGCGTGCACGCGTGTGTGCACGTGTGCACGTGGGTGCACGTGTGTGCACGTGGGTGCACGTGCGCGCACGTGCGTGCACGTGCGTGCGCGTGCGTGCACGTGCGTGCGCGTGCGCGTGCGCGTGCGTGCAAACGCGTGCACGTGTGTGCACGCGTGTGCACGTGGGTGCACGTGTGTGCACGTGCGTGCACGTGCGTGCGTGCGCGTGCGCGCGCGTGCATGCGCGCGCGTGTGCGTGCGCGTGCGCGTGCGTGCACGTCTGTGCACGCGTGTGTGCACGTGTGCACGTGGGTGCACGTGCGTGCACGTGGGTGCACGTGCGTGCACGTGCGTGCGCGTGCGTGCGTGCGCGTGCCTGCACGTGCGTGCACGTGGGTGCACGTGCGTGCACGTGCGTGCACGTGGGTGCACGTGCGTGCACGTGCGTGCACGTGGGTGCACGTGCGTGCACGTGCGTGCACGTGTGTGCACGCGTGTGTGCACGTGGGTGCACGTGTGTGCGCGTGGGTGCGCGTGTGTGCGCGTGGGTGCGCGTGCGTGCGCGTGCGTGCGCGTGCACGTGGGTGCACGTGCGTGCACGTGCGTGCGCGTGCGTGCACGTGCGTGCGCGCGCGTGCGTGCGCGTGCGTGCGCGTGCGTGCAAGTGTGTGCACAGCGCGTGCACGCGCGTGCGTGCACGTGTCTGCACGTGTGTCCACGTGCGTTCACGTGCGTGCACGCGCGTGTGCGCGTGCGTGCACGTGCGTGCGCGGGTGCGCGTGCGTGCACGTGCGTGCACGTCTGGGCACGTGCGTGCGCGTGAGAGCGCGTGCGCGAGCGTGCGCGCGCGTGCGCGTGTGTGCACGTGTCTGCACGTGTGTGCACGCGCGTGTACGTGTGTGCGCGTGCGTGCGCGTGCGTACGCATGCGTGCGCGTGCGCGTGCGTGCACGTGTGTGCGTGCGCGTGCACGTGTGTGCGTGCGTGCGCGTGCGTGCACGTGCGTGCGCGTGCGTGCACACGCGTGCACGCGCGTGCACGTCTGTGCACGTGCGTGCGCGTGCATGCGCGCGCGTGTGTGCACGTGTCTGCACGTGTGTGCACGTGCGTTCACGTGCGTGCACGCGCGTGTACGTGCGTGCGCGTGCGTGCGCGTGCGTGCGCGTGCGCGTGGGTGCGCGTGCGTGCACGTCTGGGCACGTGTGTGCACGTGCGTGCGCGTGAGAGCGCGTGCGTGCACGTGTCTGCACGTGTGTGCACGCGCGTGTACGTGAGTGCGCGTGCGTGCGCGTGCGCGTGCGTGCACGTGCGTGCACGTGGGTGCACGTGCGTGCACGTGTGTGCACGTGCGTGCGCGTGCGTTCGCGTGCGTTCGCGTGAGTGCGCGTGCGTGCGTGCACGTGTGTACATGAAGAGTTGATGAATCTGAAAATGCCTTTTCACACACAGTGCACTTGAAGGGTTTCTCTCCTGTGTGTGTTCTCTGGTGTATCACAAGAGTAGATGAATGTGAAAATGCCTTCCCACACACACTGCACTTGAAGGGTTTCTCTCCTGTGTGTGTTCTCTGGTGTATTACAAGAGTAGATGAATGTGAAAATGCCTTCCCACACACACTGCACTTGAAGGGTTTCTCTCCTGTGTGTGTTGTCTGGTGTTTTTTTAAAACAGATGACCATGCAAATTCCTTCCCACACACAGTGCAGTTGAAGGGTTTCTCTCCCGTGTGTGTTTTCTGATGTACATGAAGAGTAGATGAATCTGAAAACGTCTTCCCGCACCAAGTGCACTTGAAGGGTTTCTCTCCTGTGCGAGTTCTCTGGTGTTTTGTAAAATGTTCAGGACGATCCGTGCTGTATGCACACCGGTCGCATTGTTGCCTTTTTGCACCAAGCCGCGCCGAGTGCCTTTGCTCCATCAGACCACTTCTGCAGAGGCAGCGACAGCTGCAGACAGAAACAAAGAATATCCACACCATCTACACGTCAGTATCGAGGCCCAGAGGAATGCATATACACAGTCACACGTGACTTACACGTCTATAATTATTCATATATTTATGATATAGTAAAAAAAAAGTGTCCCAAATTCATCACACGGGCTGTTATGGCACACAATGAGAGGCCAAATGGTCATAAACATGCCTGGAAGCCCTCGTATCTTCAAAATGAACGTTAACCCAAAACTCAGCACACAATTTCAGCTGTCTGGCTTCTAAATAAATGTTTATGAAAGCTAAATTAAGCTGACATAGCAAAGGGTGTTGAAAATAATACTATTTGTGTTATGCTGTTGTATACTAACCCTTCTTCCAAAATTGAGATTAATCATATTTGATGAGATTTTTATATATTATCTTTTTACTTGTTTTTTTAATGAATGAAACACACCAAAGCGCAGCAAACTGCAAAACACCAGGTGTTGTTAAGTAATGAACTGGAGGAGGGCTAGGATGGCAGAATTTGCAACCTTGCTTCAAGGAAAGATAAGGCCTGATGAACGGGCACATGTCACCCGTGCAGGCGGCAGAGACAGTGGGAGTGTCAGCCAGACATAGTTAAGGCAAAAAGCCCAACCATCCTGCATGGTTTTAAAGTAACGTCAAAATTCGAAATTCAACAACAGAGTAGGCTAAATTATCGATCCTCGCGCTCGCTCAAATTGGAGACCAGGCTGCGAGCTACATCAATGAACCATTGCCCATTTGCTAATCCAATACTGAATGTTAATATTACTGAAGTCAAAACGAATTCTATGACCTCAGCACATGGGCAAATAATAGGGCAGTGTCGACTCAAAGGCAATGGAAGAAAGCAGAGGCGCCTTTGTCTAAATCACAACCACAGAAAGCCAGGAATCATCACTGATTGTGTGTTTAGGGATTCCGAGCTAGTTAGAACACGTGCACACAGGGGGGAGGTAGAAGTACGCCTTGTCCTCCTGCAGCTGAGGGAACAAAGATAAACATGAAGTGGGTCAGCTCAAGGCTGTGTGCACAGGGGAGGGAGCTGATTTAAACAACCCTGCACGTCTGAACGTGAGGGGGCCTTTGTCCTGAAATTAAGAATAACACTCCCAGAGCAGAAGGTTGGATGGCCACAGCTGATTTAAAAGAGTGTTGTATATCTCTCAAGGAGGCAGACCCAGCTGAACAACAAGGCTGCGGGGGTCACCAGAAGTTCGCGTTCGCCTAGTTAAGACAAAAAGCTCAATTATTCTGTATTGCTATTAAAGTAACGTTAAAGTCGGAATTTAACAACAGGGTAGGCTAAAGTTATTGATATTCACACCCACTCCAATTAAACCAGGCCACAAGTTACGCCTACTGAACCATCACCATCATTAAGTCAATATGAAATGTTATTTCCATATTTCGATTTAAAGCTTTCGTGACTGCAGGGATTCATCTTCTTGGTTCTTTCGGTAAAGTCACGTAGAAGGGAAGTAATAAAATAATAAAAATAAAACATAATAAAACAATTCTCACGACGTTTCGGCCACAACGCAACGTCGTGAGAATTGTTTTATTATGTTTTATTTTTATTATTTTATTACTTCCCTTCTACGTGACTTTACCGAAAGAACCAAGAAGATGTTATTTCCATACTTTAATACTTTCTATACAACTCGACCCGAAGCATATGCATGAAAAGACAAAAGTAAAACTTATGAAAAGCCAGGATAACGGGATGAATCACCACCAGGTCGAATATAAATACATAATAAAAAACGATGTTAAACCCAGGGTCGGAGAGAAAGGGAGATCCCGGCCGTCTTTGTATCCCCGCAGCGCGGGATAGGAGTGTGTATACGCTCGGGGAAACACCTCCACTTGAGTCAAGCACCACGATGGGAAACGACAGACCTTAGGTTACATACAGAATCATAACTGTGGAATAGTAAGGGACAAATGTTAACTTAAAACTTTTTAACCATTTCTTTGTGCGCCGGGTCGGAGAGAGTGTTGCCCCTCCCTCCAGGTTGTGCAACACGAACAAAGACGCCTATGAGACGATTTGTAACGTCTGTGTTTTGGGTTCATGAAGAAGGCCAGACAAGAGATAATAT
Source organism: Lethenteron reissneri (assembly GCF_015708825.2). Taxonomy (NCBI): domain Eukaryota; kingdom Metazoa; phylum Chordata; class Hyperoartia; order Petromyzontiformes; family Petromyzontidae; genus Lethenteron; species Lethenteron reissneri. The sequence continues at coordinate 172,622 of NW_026892149.1, forward strand.
TGCACCCAGACAGAGAGACGACCTCGAGGCAATTTGTAACATCTGATTGTTTGCTCGTGGGTTTATGGAGGGAGTGTGACAACGGAATATACCGTGGGTGATGCACACAAGGACATACGGACGTACGGACACACACATGGACACACCTGCCTACGGACAGATCCTGACACAGCAAAAATCGAAAGAAGCCCCGCCTTGTGGGCGGGATCCAGGGGGATTTTTCGGCATAAAGGAAAGGATCCTGAGCATTGGAAACTAGTGCGACCAGCGGGTCCACTCAGGAGTGCGACCAGCGGGTCGACTCAGGAGTGCGACCAGCGGGTCGACTCAGGAGCGAGGGCGACCAGCGGGTCGACCCAGGAGCGAGCTCGACCGGGAGGGTCGGCTCAGGAGCGAGCTGCGACCAGCGGGTCGGCTCGACTCTTCTTCAGCTCGTCTGGGACTCAGCCGAGTTCGATCGGCTTACCAAAGCCGGCTCTCGGGGCTCGACTCAAGCGGCTCCCCATCTCCTCTGCAGGCGGGCAAGACCCGCTTGACAGCTCAACTCGGCCTGCGTGGGTCAACCTCTGCCGAGTCGGAGGTCTCTGCTGCCGCCGGAGTGGTGAGGGTCGCGGTTTGGCGACGACCCAACACTGCACGCTGCGAGCGAGTTGTGGGCGCCACCTACCGACCGGGTTCCGAACTGCGACAGCGTATCAACGGGCATCCGAACCAGTTCACCACGGTGACAGGGGAGCGACTGATACGTATGACGCGCACCGCCCCCTCACCACACGACCACCAGGCGTCTGTTTGACATAAAGAATCGACTCCGAACACTGACTATTCAAGACAACTCTTACCACTCAAACACACTCGAACCCATAAGCCATCCGTGGCTGGGAAGGCATCACAACGAGACCGAGTGATGGCCATCCGTCGTTTATAAGAGTATTCGTAATTTTTATCTTTAATATTTAGTGGGCTGTACTCTTAATCGCATAAATTCCCAACAGATCCATCAATACGAACTGATTCTTGGCACCTCCTTCCGCCGAGCCACGCTCACGTGGGGAGTGGTGGCCCACCGGATCCTTATCAGGTGATCTGGTCCCCAATTAGTAAACTTGGTATAAGATAACGATCTTCGGAAAAGGAGCACCGTCGCAGGCCCTTACTCCGAGCCGTTCTGTTGTCAGATAACCTGCCGATGTATCTGTTGAGATTGGTGCCTTTAAGAATAATAACTGTTTTTGATTGTGTTTTTTTATCGCCGTATAATCTTTCAAGTATCTTTCAGTCATAATCGCCGCACGTACTCGCATCCTCTACAGAATATTCAACTGTCCCGTGACCCAAGGTGCTAACAACGTGATAAGGGTTGCGTATGATCAATAAGGAGTGCGGTACTGCGTGAACAATATTGAGTATAATCATTCATTAACGTTAAGGTTTTCTTAGCATAGTATTTGCATATTTTAACGACTCTCTCTCTCACTAACAACCATCGCGTTATGCGGGATCCATGTGCCGTTGTCAAAGTGAAATCAGACAATCGTTGATGATACTGTATTGATGCCGTGTTGACGTTCCGGGATTGAGAGTTCGCATACTATATCATAGTTAAGGTTGAATTAGTAATAAATTGATCAATACAGAAGTGGTTGTGTGATTCTTTCCTGAAATCTATGCATAAGATCTGCTTCTGCGTTGAGATCTGAACTTGGTGACCTTAATAAACACACTAATACATACTCAGTAAATGTTAAAGCGATAACGGGGTGAACCGGGGACCTAAAATATAACCACGAATACACACTCTGGGAATGTTAAAGCGAGAATGAGACGAACCTAGACAACGATGCCGAGTTAATCTAAGTTAATCTTGCATACTTACACCACACCTGCATAACTGCATACGATTAATTGCCTTATTCCGATCGATAACCCACCCTCGTCACCGAGGCGGGGTCTGGTTATCATAACGACTTGCATTATCATAATTACACCCACTCGCATAATTAATACGATTACCTCTCGAATTGGCATAATTAAAATGTGCATAATTACATAAATTAACATATTTCCGGATAATTACACATTTGGCCAAATTTCATTTAATTATTATTATTTTCACTGAATATTCATAACCCACATATACAACATAATAATTTCACCCACGCACGCATACAACATAACAAATTTCGATAACCAACATATACAACAATGCACAAATGCATAAATTAATGTTCAATCACAACTTAGAGGTGTGATGCCAGGCACAGATGTCCTTGATTGCTGGGATGAGCAGTTCCGACTTCAGCTGCTGCACGTGTGTGCTGTGATCACTTCCTGACTCCATTCTTACAAAGAGTTCCAGAGGAAAACTAAAATAAATTACTGTTTTGATATAACCTCTGTGCTCAATAGAGTTAATAGACTTTACTGCAAATACAAACTTGACACTGTCACACACTCAGAGGTGGAGCCAGGATTTTCAGGTAGGGGGGGGAAACCCCTCCAGCAATGAAAAATTACAGGAGTTGTTAGTAAGTAAGGAGTTGTTAGTGAGAAAGGAGTTGTTAGTAAGAAAGGACTTGTCCCTTGCTTTTCATTCGACGCGTGTGATCGTCATCGCGCTCGCTGAACGTGTTGATGCCTTCAGGAAAGAAAAATAGACTTTTGTATTTTGGGGGGGGGGGGGGGGGGGGAAATGACCATGACGTATGTGGCATCAACCCGCATCACACCTGAGCTAAGCGCTCTGCAATGCTTACCCCCCTACCACATGGCTCTTCGCGCGCCGTACTTCTACAGCTGTTCACAGCGTGCCGGGAGATTTTAGGTGGCGCTTCGCTCCTGGCCGATGAAGTCAATGGCTTCTCGGAGTTTCAATACAAATCCGTGTGAAGAACGGGTACAACTGCCATCTTAAATATAAAACAGAACTTACACCTGTTTGTTTGTGTGAAGCAGCAAAAACTCTCCAACGCTGTGAGCTCTGGCGTCATGAAATTTTCACAGCTTATGCTGTCTGGAATGTCTAAGCGAACGCCACGTCATTCCCTTCCCGAGTGGCAAAAATCGACCTGACGTAGCAGTGGGTTCAGGTTGAATTTCCTTGAGTGAAAACATCCGATTTAGGTAAATTGAAGTGTTTCGGCTTCCTTCTTGCAAGCATCAATTTTTTCAGGGTTTTTCATTGAATTATGAGGGAATATTAAATTAATCCAAGACAAGAATCCAAGTCCCGGGCGAAGCCGGGTAGTGAAGCTAGTTACTAATAAACCCCAATGATCCTATCAAAATTAGGGATTTATATCGGATCGTTGGGGGGGCACGTGCCACCCCACCCCCACTGGCTCCACCACTGTCACGCACTGGCATGGTTCACAGGTGGTGGTGTGTCCAGACCCACGCCTGGCCACCTTCACCTGCTCAGTATTAATGCTTCCTCACTCCAAGTAATTCATTGAGGATCAATCAACACAGCCGAGGCTGCGTGTCTCTCTCTCTCCGTGGTGAGATGTTAACTACCTCTCCTGGCATACAGGAAGTCGTGGGTTCGATCCCAGCCTTGACGCCTGCTGTATATTTGGAGTTTGCGTGCCTCTCTCTCTCTCCCCCCGTGGTCGCGTCGATTTCCCTCCGTGTCCCCCGGTTGTCCCCACTCCACATGCAGAGAGTGAACACCGCCACGCGTCCAGAGTGAACACCGCCACGCGTCCAGAGTGAACACCACCACGTGTCTAGAGTGAACGCCGCCACGCGTCCAGAGTGAACACCGCCACGCGTCTAGAGTAAACACCGCCACGCGTCTAGAGTGAACACCGCCACGCGTCTAGAGTGAACACTGCCACGCGTCTAGAGCGAACACCACCACGCGTCCAAAGCGAACACCGCCACGCGTCTAGAGTGAACACCGCCACGTGTCGAGAGTGAACACCGCCACGTGTCTAGAGTGAACACCGCCACGTGTCTAGAGTGAACACCGCCACGTGTCTAGAGTGAACACCGCCACTCTGTTGACGAGCCTCACCTTGTTGTTATTGTTGTTGTGGGCAGGTCGCTTTTGAAAACAAGAGCGGTACAGCAGCTCAAGCGGGCGTGGCCTGGTAAAAAATGAAAAAAAACTGTGTGAATATTTAAAACAAAACAAGTTACAAAGTAGCGAGCCAGGTGAAGGGAAATTAAAACTTAAGCAAGATACTCTTTGGTTCTTTCGGTAAAGTCACGTAGAATAAATAAATACATTATATAATAGCATACGACGTTTCAACTGCAACACAAGCAATCATCATCAGGTACAAATGAAAGAGGAAACAAACCTATTAAACTTAGAGTCAGCTAACATAACAGTCAACACCCTACCTGGTTGATAACGTTCTTCCAAAGATTGCTCAATTTGAGAGAGAGACATGGAGACACATAGACAGACACATAAGCAGAGAGAGATGACACAGAAAGAGACACATATAGACACACAGAGAGAGATGACACAGAGACACACAGAGAGAGACACACACACATAGACACACAGAGAGAGAGACACACATAGACACACAGAGAGAGATGACACAGAGAGAGACACACATAGGCACACAGAGAAACAACGCCTCTGTGTTGAGGCCTTAAATAGAGAGGGGGGGGGGGTAGAGAAACTAGCACGTCAATGCAAGGCCGTAGCCATGGAGTCAACATTGGGGGGGACCAAATCTTCCACGGGTCTGGGGTCCCCCCCCCCAGAAAAATATCTAAATTTGAAAACTATTTTCCTGCCATTTCCTCCCTAAAATATTTTTAAAAGTTCACTAGCACATGCGATGGACTTTGTTTTATTTGATACAATAATGTCTAATAGTGTATTGTAATACATTGCTCTGTTTTTTCTTTTTTACCTTTCTTGTTTCATAGTATGTAATGGCAGAGATTAGGGATTCATAAAGTACAACGCAATCCTACAAACAGGAATCTATGCATTGTTATATGAAGACAAGTCCAGATTTCGTGGCCAAGGTTTAGCAAATTGTTGTCTTTATTAACAGAGCATCGCAATTATTATTTACAAATATTTTTACAGAAACATATTGGGGGGGCATATTTGATTATTATACTTATTATAACATATTATAACATTATAATTATGACATATTATACTTATTATAACATTATAATTATGACATATTATACTTATTATAACATTATAATTAATATATATTAATATAATTATTATAACATATTATACTTATTATAACATTATAATTATTATATATTATAACATAATATTATACTTATTATAACATGTTATAATGACGGCCTTGTGTCAATGAAAGACTTGGAGGTTTGGAGACTGCACAGAGAGAGACACTTAATGTAATGCAACACAGAGAGTCGGTCAACACACCAACTCACGTACTCTTAGGTTTTTTTCGGTAAAGTCACCACGTAGGTAAAAAATGAAATTAAAATTAATAAAAGTAAAAATTGAAATAAAATAATAAAATTATTATAAATCATGCCTCACTTGATGCAGCAAATTATAGTCTACATTATAGACTGCCAGTACACTACCCAGCTTAATAACCAGGCTACAATCTACATTATAGACTGCCAGTACACTCACCCAGCTTAATAACCAGGCTACAGTCTACATTATAGACTGCCAGTACACTCACCCAGCTTAATAACCAGGCTACAGTCTACATTATAGACTGCCAGTACGCTCACCCAGCTTAATAACCATGCTACAGTCTACATTATAGACTGCCAGTGCACTCACCCATCTTAATAACCAGGCTACAGTCTACATTATAGACTGCCAGTGCACTCACCCAGCGTAATAACCAGGCTACAGTCTACATTATAGACTGTCAGTACACTCACCCAGCTTAATAACCAGGCTACAGTCTACATTATATACTGCCAGTACACTCACCCAGCTTAATAACCAGGCTACAGTCTACATTATAGACTGCCAGTGCACTCACCCAGCTTAATAACCAGGCTACAGTCTACATTATATACTGCCAGTGCACTCACCCAGCTTAATAACCACGCTACAGTCTACATTATAGACTGCCAGTACACTCACCCAGCTTAATAACCAGGCTACAGTCTACATTATAGATTAAATTAATAAAAACGCCTCACTTGATACAGCAAATGTGGCTGTGACGGTGCCACCTGATGACGGAGACTTGTGTTGCCTCCGAAACGTCGTGATTTGTTTATATTTTATTTCTATTTTTACTTTTATGAATTTGTATTCATTTTTTACCTACACGGTGACTTTACCGAAAAAACCCTAAGAGTATGAATCCTTGCAGTCACGAAAGCGTCACATCTCGAGTTAACACAACTAACGCTTCGCCTGGCTGATCGCGTTCTTCCACAGGTTGCTAAACTATCTTCTTGGTTTTTCCGGTAAAGTCACTTAGAATGGAAATAATAAAAATAAAAGGGAATATTATTTCATTATTTCCATTCTACGTGATATAAAACATAATTAAATTGTACAGTTTTATTGTTTTATTTTTTTATTTCTATTCTACGTGACTTTACCGAAAGAACCAAGAAGATGAATCACTGCAGTCACGAAAGAAGCTTTACATCGAAATTGCTCAACTAAGCGAGAGAATTGAAGCGAACGCGACCAGGCGAGGGCAGGAGGCACTAGGCCCCGCGTTGTAAAGTTTAAATCTGGACATCGCTTCCATGCTCGCTGCTACTCAATTGACATCCCTACGAGAGAGAGAGCGAGGCTCTACCTCGGTAAACAACAACAACAACCACAACAACAACCACCACAACAACCACAACAACAACCACAACAACAACAACCACCACAACCGCGATGAGAATTTCTCACCTCAGATTTCAGTTCCCGCGCGGAGCGGCAACATTCCGTTACCTCGTGACGTCACGCGTCAGCAGCAGGTGACATGACGTCACTTGAGCGGCTCTGTAACTTACATAAATTATGTTAATGAGCCTGGCCCACTTGTGGAGGGATGGGCCGTGGGTGCCGAACCGGTCACAACGAACTCGTGACGTCTTTCACGAATAAATTATGTTAATGAACCGCCAGTCAGTTGGCGTGGCTTTGCCCAAATAAGGATAGTGCTTGAACAGATAACGGAAGTGACCCAGGCAGAGGTGACGTCACGCTCCCTTGAGACCGGTTGGGGTGAATACTTTGGTGACATGACGTCACTAGCAAGGTACACCTCCCCCTGGCGTTTCACGCCGATGAGGTCATGCTGAGCGGTGACGTCACAGAGCGGAGTTGGAGTTTAAGTTGATTAAGATTCATTTTCCATTGCTCCCTCCCTTGAACAGAGACCCCTTGGGTGTGTGAGCTCAGCTCAACAATGTGGACATTATTGTGTGTGTACACACACACATGGACAGTGTGTACACACGTGTACACTGTGTGTGTGTGTACACACGTGTACACTGTGTGTGTGTATGTAATATTGTAAATTACGGCGGGAGACCACTTGACGGGTAGCACACACGATCCCATTTTCCAGCGCGTGTCACCCCTACATATACGCGTGTGTACGCGTGTGTGTATACGCGTGTGTACGTGTGTGTGTCCGTGATTACGAACACTCCCCGCTTACGAACACCCCCCCCCCCGCATACCCCCACTTACGAACACCCCCCCCCCGCATACCCCCACTTACGAACACCACCCCCCCGCATACCCCCACTTACGAACACCCCCCCCCCCGCTTACACCCACTTACGAACACCACCCCCCCGCACCCCCACTTACGAATAATAACAGGGGAGTCAGTTGTGAGTGCGAAGGGACTGGTGGCCACGGGAGGTAATCATCACCAGCGGTGCCAGGCTAGGTGTCTGTACCCCCCCCCAATCACCCTCCGGTGCCAGGCTAGGTGTCTGTACCTCCCCCACTCACCCCCCCCCCCCCCGGTGCCAGGCTAGGTGTCTGTACCCACCCCCACTCACCCCCCTCTCTCTCTGTGTCTCTCTCTGCTTGTTAAATCATCACCACCACGGTGCCAGGCTAGGTGTCTGTACCCCCCCCCAATCACCCCCCGGTGCCAGGCTAGGTGTCTGTACCTCCCCCACTCACCCCCCCCCCCCGATGCGAGGCTAGGTGTCTGTACCCCCCCCCCCACTCTCTCTGTCTCTCTCTCTGCTTGTTAAATCATCACCACCACGGTGCCAGGCTAGGTGCCTGTACCTCCCCCCACTCACCCCCAGGTGCCAGGCTAGGTGTCTGTACCTCCCCCACTCACCCCCCTCTCTCTCTCTGTCTCTCTCTGCTGCTCGTCCCGTGAGTTGCTTCCAGATGAGGTCGTGGCGCTGGCGGTGGCCGCTGGGTGAGAAGCGGCGCCACCGCGCGGCAGAGTAGCGGTACTGACGGGCTAGGCGGTCCCCCACTTACGAACAAACCCCCCGCATACCCCCACTTACGAACACCACCCCCCCGCTTACGAACAGCACCCCCCGCATACCCCCACTTACGAACACCACCCCCGCATACCCCCACTTATGAACACCACCCCCCCGCTTACGAACACCACCCCCCGCATACCCCCACTTACGAACACCACCCCCGCATACCCCCACTTACGAACACCACCCCCCCGCTTACGAACACCACCCCCCGCATACCCCCACTTACGAACACCCCCCCCCGCATTCCCCCACTTATGAACACCCCCCCCGCATACCCCCACTTACGAACACCACCCCCGCATACCCCCACTTACGAACACCACCCTCCCGCATACCCCCACTTACGAACACCCCCCCCGCATACCCCCACTTACGAACACCACCCCCCTCATACCCCCACTTACGAACACCACCCCCCCGCATACCCCAACTTACGAACACCACCCCCCCGCATACCCCCACTTACGAACACCACCCCCCGCTTACCCCCACTTACGAACACCATGGGTGTGTTGTTGTTGGTTTCCCCCTTCCCGCTGGCAATCGAGCGCTGTGGTGGTGGGGCTGCGAACGTCAGACACGATGGGCGAGGTTCGACTCCCGGCCCGGGGTGTTGGTGGTGGCTCTGACATCCACATCGGTGGCCGGACGAGATAAAGAGAGCTCGGCTTCATACTCACCCCACATGAGCTGGCAGCAGTTGTCGCTGAAAGGAGTCTATGGGTCCCTGTGTGTGCGAGTGTCTATGGGTCTGTGTGCGAGTCTATGGATATCGACTGAATGTTAAGTCTGTGGTTCTGTATAAGTCTATGGCCAGCCCAGCCCAGGCCAACCCAGCCAGCCCAGACCAACCCAGCCCAGCCCGCCCGCACAGCCAAGCATAGCCAGCCCAGCCCAGACTTCTGGCAAAAAAAACCTCTTAAGTAGGGAGCCAACGCGACGCGTCGGGCATCGCCTCAACTCTTTTGTCTACGGTGCAGGACCAACCCTCACCCACCCACACTCAGCCAGCCACACTCACTCAGCCAGCCACCCACTCAGCCAGCCACCCACTCAGTCACCCACCCACTCAGCCAGTCACCCACTCAGCCAGTCAGCCACTCACTCAGCCAGCCACCCACCCACTCAGCCAGTCACCCACTCATCCAGCCACTCACTCAGCCAGCCAGCCACCCACTCACTCAGTCCGCCAGCCACCCACTCAGCCAGTCACCCACCCACTCAGCCAGCCACCCACCCACTCAGCCAGCCACCCACCCACTCAGCCAGGCACCCACCCACTCAGCCAGCCACCCACTCAGCCAGCCACCCACTCAGCCAGTCACCCACTCAGCCAGCCACCCACCCACTCAGCCACCCACCCACTCAGCCAGTCACCCACTCAGCCAGCCACCCACCCACTCAGCCAGTCACCCACTCAGCCAGCCACCCACCCACTCAGCCAGCCACCCACTCACTCAGTCACCCACTCAGCCAGTCAGCCACTCACTCAGCCAGCCAGCCACTCACTCAGCCAGCCAGCCACCCACCCAGCCACCCACCCACTCAGCCAGTCACCCACTCAGCCAGCCACCCACCCACTCAGCCAGCCACCCACTCACTCAGACAGTCACCCACTCAGCCAGCCACCCACCCACTCAGCCAGTCAGCCACTCACTCAGCCAGCCACCCACCCACCCAGCCATCCACCCACTCAGCCAGCCAGCCACCCACCCAGCCACCCACTCACTCAGACAGTCACCCACTCAGCCAGCCACCCACTCACTCAGCCACCCACCCACTCAGCCAGCCACCCACCCACTCAGCCAGTCAGCCACTCACTCAGCCAGCCACCCACCCACCCAGCCACCCACCCACTCAGCCAGTCACCCACTCAGCCAGCCAGCCACTCACTCAGCCAGCCACCCACTCAGCCAGCCACTCACTCAGCCAGCCACCCACCCACCCAGCCACCCACCCACTCAGCCAGTCACCCACTCACTCAGCCAGCCACTCACTCAGCCAGCCACCCACTCAGCCAGCCACCCGCCCACCTAGCGGTTCATGTTCTTGGTTGGCGTGAGCGGAACGGAGTTCGAGCGTCTCGCCTCGAGCATGACGGGCAGAGACGAGGCCGGGCGACGACCCCAGGTCAAGCGACACCCACAGATCGACCGACCAGCCGACCGACCGACCAGGGAATCAGACGTGGAATGGTTACGCCGACCGACCGACACGGGAAAGAACGATGGGCACGCACACGCAGGCACACGCACACACACGCAGGCACACGCAGGCACACACACGCACACACACACACGCAGGCACATCCGCAGGCACGAAGACAGGCATGCAGACAGGCACGCACACACGCAGGCACACACGCAGGCATGCACACACACACGCAGGCACACGCACGCAGGTACGAAGACAGGCACGCACACACACAGGCACGCGCACACAGGCAGGCAGGCATGCAGGCGAGCGGACGGCACGCGAACGAGGCGGCGAGAGACAACGTCACGCGAACGAGGAGGACGAGACAGGGGTGGAGGAGGGGGAGGTTGGGGCGTGCAAGCGGCACGCGTTGTAATACTGACGGGCAGGCGGTGACACAACCAAGAGTGTGTGCACGTGTGTGCACGTGCGTGCACGTGCGTGCACGTGGGTGCACGTGTGTGAACGTGCGTGCACGTGTGTGCACGTGTGTGCACGTGTGTGCACGTGTGTGCACGCAGTGTGCACGTGTGTGCACGTGTGTGCGTGCGCATGCACGTGTGTGCGTGAGCGTGCGCGTGCGTGCGCGTTCGTGCGCGTGCGTGCGCGTGCGTGCGTGCGCGTGCGTGCACGTGCGTGCACGTGTGTGCACGTGGGTGCACGTGCGTGCACGTGCGTGCACGTGCGTGCGTGCGCGTGTGTGCACACGCGTGCACGTGTGTGCACGTGGGTGCACGTGTGTGCACGTGCGTGCACGTGCGTGCACTGTGCGTGAACGTGTGTGCACGTCTGTGCACGTGCGTACGCGTGCGTGCGCGTGCGTGCGCATGCGTGCGCGTGAGTGCGCGTGCGTGCGCGTGTGTGCACACGCGTGCACGTGTGTGCACGTGCACGCACGTGTGTGCACGTGTATGTACGTGCGTGCACGTGCGTGCACGTGCGTGCACGTGTGTGCACGTGTGTGCACGCGCGTGCACGTGTGTGCGCGTGCGTGCGCGTGCGTGCGCGTGTGTGCACACACGTGCACGTGCGTGCACGTGGGTGCACGTGTGTGCACGCGTGTGCACGTGTGTGCACGCGTGTGCGCGTGTGTGCACGTGTACGTGTGTGCGTGCGTGTGCACGTGTGTGCGTGCACGTGCGTGCACGTGTGTGCACGTGCGTGCACGTGCGTGCGCGTGCGTGCGCGTGTGTGCACGTGCGTGCACGTGTGTGCATGTGTGTGCACGTGCGTGCACGTGCGTGCACGTGTGTACACGTGCGTGCGCGTGCGTGCGCGTGTGTGCGCGTGTGTGCACACGTGTGTGCACGTGTGTGCACGTGTGTGCACACGTGCACGTGTGTGCACACGTGTGTGCACGTGTGTGCACGTGGGTGCACGTGTGTGCACGTGTGTGCACGTGCGTGCGCGTGCGTGCGCGTGTGTGCACGTGCGTGCGCGTGCGTGCACGTGCGTGCACGTGCGTGCACGTGCGTGCACGCGCGTGGACGTGTGTGCGTGCGCGTGCGTGCGCGTGCGTGCGCGTGCGTGCGCGTGCGTGCACACGCGTGCACGTGTGTGCACGCGTGTGCACGTGCGTGCACGTGCGTGCACGTGTGTGCGTGCGCGTGCACGTGTGTGCGTGCGCGTGCACGTGTGTGCGTGCGCGTGCGTGCGCGTGCGTGCGCGTGCGTGCGCGGTGCGTGCACACGCGTGCACGTGCGTGCACGTGGGTGCACGCGTGTGCACGTGCGTGCACTTGCGTGCACGTGCGTGCGTGCGCGTGCGTGCGTGCGCGCGCGCGTGCACGTGCACGCGTGTGCACACGTGGGTGCACGTATGTGCACGCGTGTTCACGTGTGTGCACAGTGTGTGCGTGCGCGTGCACGTGTGTGCGTGCGCGTGCGTGGGTGCGCGTGCACGTGTGTGCGTGCGCGTGCGTGCGTGTGTGCACACGTGTGCACGTGTGTGCACGTGTGTGCACGTGCGTGCGTGCGCATGCACTTGTGTGCGTGCGCGTGGCGGTGCGCGTGCGCGCGTGCGTGCGGCAGGCATGCGCGTGCGCGCGCGTGCACGTGCGTGCACGTGGGTGCACGCGCGTGCACGTGTGTGCACGTGTGTGCACGTGCGTGTGTGCGCGTGCACGTGTGTGCGTGCGAGTGCGTGCGCGTGCGTGCGCGTGCGTGCATGCGCGTGCACGTGCGTGCACGCGTTTGCACGTGTGTGCACGCGTGTGCACGTGTGTGCACGTGTGTGCGTGCGCGTGCACGTGTGTGCGTGCGCGTGCGTGCGCGTGCGTGCGCGTGCACGTGCGTGCACACGCGTGCACGCGTGTGCACGTGGGTGCACGTGTGTGCACGTGCGTGCACGTGTGTGCGTGCGCGTGCACGTGTGTGCGTGCGCGCGCGTGCGCGCGCGTGCGCGCGCGTGCGTGTGCGTGCGTGCGCGCGCGTGCGTGCGCGTGCGTGCGCGTGCGTGCACACGCGTGCACGTGTGTGTACGTTTGTGCACACACGTGCACACACGTGCACGTGCGTGCACGTGCGTGCACGTGTGTGCACGTGCGTGCGTGCGCGTGCACGTGTGTGCGTGCGCGTGCGTGCGCGTGCGCGTGCGTGCGCGTGCGTGCACGTGCGTGCACGTGTGTGCACGTGCGTGCACGCGTGTGCACGTGTGTGCGTGCGCGTGCACGTGCGTGCGTGCGCGTGCGTGCGTGTGCGTGCGTGCGCGTGCGTGCGCGTGCGTGCACACGCGTGCACGTGCGTGCACGTGGGTGCACGCGTGTGCACGTGCGTGCACACGCGTGCACGTGTGTGCACGCGTGTGCACGTGGGTGCACGTGTGTGCACGTGCGTGCACGTGCGTGCACGTGTGTGCGTGCGCGTGCACGTGTGTGCGTGCGCGTGCACGTGGTGCGTGCGCCTGCGTGCGTGCGCGTGCGTGCGCGTGCGTGCGCGTGCGTGCACACGCGTGCACGTGCGTGCACGTGGGTGCACGCGTGTGCACGTGCGTGCACGTGCGTGCACGTGCGTGCGTACGCGTGCGTGCGTGCGCGCGCGTGCACGTGCATGCTAGTG
>NW_026892149.1:186785-222821 GCF_015708825.2 Lethenteron reissneri
GAGACAGAGAGGGGGGGGGGGGGGGTACAGACACCTAGCCTCGCATGGGGGGGGGGGTGAGTGGGGGAGGTACAGACACCTAGCCTGGCACGGGGGGTGATTGGGGGGGGTACAGACACCTAGCCTGGCACCGTGGTGGTGATGATTTAACAAGCAGAGAGAGACACAGAGAGAGAGGGGGTGAGGGGGGGGGTACAGACACCTAGCCTGGCACCGGGGGGGGGGGTGAGTGGGGGAGGTACAGACACCTAGCCTGGCACCGGAGGGTGATTGGGGGGGGTACAGACACCTAGCCTGGCACCGCTGGTGATGATTACCTCCCGTGGCCACCAGTCCCTTCGCACTCACAACTGACTCCCCTGTTATTATTCGTAAGTGGGGGTCGGGGGGGTGGTGTCGTAAGTGGGTGTAAGCGGGGGGGGGTGTTCGTAAGTGGGGTATGCGGGGGGGTGTGTTCGTAAGTGGGGGTATGGGGGGGGGGGTGTTCGTAAGTGGGGGTATGCGGGGGGGGGGTGTTCGTAAGGGGGGGGGGGGGGGGGGGGGGTTCGTAAGCGGGGAGTGTTCGTAATCACGGACACACACACGTACACACGGTATACACACACGCGTACACACGCGTATATATGTAGGGGTGACACGCGCTGGAAATGGGGATCGGGTGTGCTACCCGTCAAGTGGTCTCCCGCCGTAATTTACAATATTACATACACACACACAGTGTACACGTGTGTACACACACACACAGTGTACACGTGTGTACACACTGGTCCATGTGTGTGTGTACACACACAATAATGTCCACATTGTTGAGCTGAGCTCACACACCCAAGGGGTCTCTGTTCAAGGGATGGGAGCAATGGAAAATGAATCTTAATCAACTTAAAACTCCAACTCCGCTCTGTGACGTCACCGCTCAGCATGACCTCATCGGCGTGAAACGCCAGGGGGAGGTGTACCTTGCTAGTGACGTCATGTCACCAAAGTATTCACCCCAACCGGTCTGCAAGGGAGCGTGACGTCACCTCTGCCTGGGTCACTTCCGTTATCTGTTCAAGCACTATCCTTATTTGGGCAAAGCCACGCCAACTGACTGGCGGTTCATTAACATAATTTATTCGTGAAAGACGTCACGAGTTCGTTGTGACCGGTTCGGCACCCACGGCCCATCCCTCCACAAGTGGGCCAGGCTCATTAACATAATTTATGTAAGTTACAGAGCCGCTCAAGTGACGTCATGTCACCTGCTGCTGACGCGTGACGTCACGAGGTAACGGAATGTTGCCGCTCCGCGCGGGAACTGAAATCTGAGGTGAGAAATTCTCATCGCGGTTGTGGTGGTTGTTGTTGTTGTGGTTGTTGTTGTGGTTGTTGTGGTGGTTGTTGTTGTGGTTGTTGTTGTTGTTTACCGAGGTAGAGCCTCGCTCTCTCTCTCGTAGGGATGTCAATTGAGTAGCAGCGAGCATGGAAGCGATGTCCAGATTTAAACTTTACAACGCGGGCCTAGTGCCTCCTGCCCTCGCCTGGTCGCGTTCGCTTCAATTCTCTCGCTTCGTTGAGCAATTTCGATGTAAAGCTTCTTTCGTGACTGCAGTGATTCATCTTCTTGGTTCTTTCGGTAAAGTCACGTAGAATAGAAATAAAAAATAAAACAATAAAACTGTACAATTTAATTATGTTTTATATCACGTAGAATGGAAATAATGAATTAATATTCTCTTTTATTTTTATTATTTCCATTCTAAGTGACTTTACCGGAAAAACCAAGAAGATAGTTTAGCAACCTGTGGAAGAACGCGATCAGCCAGGCGAAGCGTTAGTTGTGTTAACTCGAGATGTGACGCTTTCGTGACTGCAAGGATTCATACTCTTAGGGTTTTTTCGGTAAAGTCACCGTGTAGGTAAAAAATGAATACAAATTCATAAAAGTAAAAATAGAAATAAAATATAAACAAATCACGACGTTTCGGAGGCAACACAAGTCTCCGTCATCAGGTGGCACCGTCACAGCCACATTTGCTGTATCAAGTGAGGCGTTTTTATTAATTTAATCTATAATGTAGACTGTAGCCTGGTTATTAAGCTGGGTGAGTGTACTGGCAGTCTATAATGTAGACTGTAGCGTGGTTATTAAGCTGGGTGAGTGCACTGGCAGTATATAATGTAGACTGTAGCCTGGTTATTAAGCTGGGTGAGTGCACTGGCAGTCTATAATGTAGACTGTAGCCTGGTTATTAAGCTGGGTGAGTGTACTGGCAGTATATAATGTAGACTGTAGCCTGGTTATTAAGCTGGGTGAGTGTACTGACAGTCTATAATGTAGACTGTAGCCTGGTTATTACGCTGGGTGAGTGCACTGGCAGTCTATAATGTAGACTGTAGCCTGGTTATTAAGATGGGTGAGTGCACTGGCAGTCTATAATGTAGACTGTAGCATGGTTATTAAGCTGGGTGAGCGTACTGGCAGTCTATAATGTAGACTGTAGCCTGGTTATTAAGCTGGGTGAGTGTACTGGCAGTCTATAATGTAGACTGTAGCCTGGTTATTAAGCTGGGTGAGTGTACTGGCAGTCTATAATGTAGATTGTAGCCTGGTTATTAAGCTGGGTAGTGTACTGGCAGTCTATAATGTAGACTATAATTTGCTGCATCAAGTGAGGCATGATTTATAATAATTTTATTATTTTATTTCAATTTTTACTTTTATTAATTTTAATTTCATTTTTTACCTACGTGGTGACTTTACCGAAAAAAACCTAAGAGTACGTGAGTTGGTGTGTTGACCGACTCTCTGTGTTGCATTACATTAAGTGTCTCTCTCTGTGCAGTCTCCAAACCTCCAAGTCTTTCATTGACACAAGGCCGTCATTATAACATGTTATAATAAGTATAATATTATGTTATAATATATAATAATTATAATGTTATAATAAGTATAATATGTTATAATAATTATATTAATATATATTAATTATAATGTTATAATAAGTATAATATGTCATAATTATAATGTTATAATAAGTATAATATGTCATAATTATAATGTTATAATATGTTATAATAAGTATAATAATCAAATATGCCCCCCCAATATGTTTCTGTAAAAATATTTGTAAATAATAATTGCGATGCTCTGTTAATAAAGACAACAATTTGCTAAACCTTGGCCACGAAATCTGGACTTGTCTTCATATAACAATGCATAGATTCCTGTTTGTAGGATTGCGTTGTACTTTATGAATCCCTAATCTCTGCCATTACATACTATGAAACAAGAAAGGTAAAAAAGAAAAAACAGAGCAATGTATTACAATACACTATTAGACATTATTGTATCAAATAAAACAAAGTCCATCGCATGTGCTAGTGAACTTTTAAAAATATTTTAGGGAGGAAATGGCAGGAAAATAGTTTTCAAATTTAGATATTTTTCTGGGGGGGGGGACCCCAGACCCGTGGAAGATTTGGTCCCCCCCAATGTTGACTCCATGGCTACGGCCTTGCATTGACGTGCTAGTTTCTCTACCCCCCCCCCCCTCTCTATTTAAGGCCTCAACACAGAGGCGTTGTTTCTCTGTGTGCCTATGTGTGTCTCTCTCTGTGTCATCTCTCTCTGTGTGTCTATGTGTGTCTCTCTCTCTGTGTGTCTATGTGTGTGTGTCTCTCTCTGTGTGTCTCTGTGTCATCTCTCTCTGTGTGTCTATATGTGTCTCTTTCTGTGTCATCTCTCTCTGCTTATGTGTCTGTCTATGTGTCTCCATGTCTCTCTCTCAAATTGAGCAATCTTTGGAAGAACGTTATCAACCAGGTAGGGTGTTGACTGTTATGTTAGCTGACTCTAAGTTTAATAGGTTTGTTTCCTCTTTCATTTGTACCTGATGATGATTGCTTGTGTTGCAGTTGAAACGTCGTATGCTATTATATAATGTATTTATTTATTCTACGTGACTTTACCGAAAGAACCAAAGAGTATCTTGCTTAAGTTTTAATTTCCCTTCACCTGGCTCGCTACTTTGTAACTTGTTTTGTTTTAAATATTCACACAGTTTTTTTTCATTTTTTACCAGGCCACGCCCGCTTGAGCTGCTGTACCGCTCTTGTTTTCAAAAGCGACCTGCCCACAACAACAATAACAACAAGGTGAGGCTCGTCAACAGAGTGGCGGTGTTCACTCTAGACACGTGGCGGTGTTCACTCTAGACACGTGGCGGTGTTCACTCTAGACACGTGGCGGTGTTCACTCTCGACACGTGGCGGTGTTCACTCTAGACGCGTGGCGGTGTTCGCTTTGGACGCGTGGTGGTGTTCGCTCTAGACGCGTGGCAGTGTTCACTCTAGACGCGTGGCGGTGTTCACTCTAGACGCGTGGCGGTGTTTACTCTAGACGCGTGGCGGTGTTCACTCTGGACGCGTGGCGGCGTTCACTCTAGACACGTGGTGGTGTTCACTCTGGACGCGTGGCGGTGTTCACTCTGGACGCGTGGCGGTGTTCACTCTCTGCATGTGGAGTGGGGACAACCGGGGGACACGGAGGGAAATCGACGCGACCACGGGGGGAGAGAGAGAGAGGCACGCAAACTCCAAATATACAGCAGGCGTCAAGGCTGGGATCGAACCCACGACTTCCTGTATGCCAGGAGAGGTAGTTAACATCTCACCACGGAGAGAGAGAGACACGCAGCCTCGGCTGTGTTGATTGATCCTCAATGAATTACTTGGAGTGAGGAAGCATTAATACTGAGCAGGTGAAGGTGGCCAGGCGTGGGTCTGGACACACCACCACCTGTGAACCATGCCAGTGCGTGACAGTGGTGGAGCCAGTGGGGGTGGGGTGGCACGTGCCCCCCCAACGATCCGATATAAATCCCTAATTTTGATAGGATCATTGGGGTTTATTAGTAACTAGCTTCACTACCCGGCTTCGCCCGGGACTTGGATTCTTGTCTTGGATTAATTTAATATTCCCTCATAATTCAATGAAAAACCCTGAAAAAATTGATGCTTGCAAGAAGGAAGCCGAAACACTTCAATTTACCTAAATCGGATGTTTTCACTCAAGGAAATTCAACCTGAACCCACTGCTACGTCAGGTCGATTTTTGCCACTCGGGAAGGGAATGACGTGGCGTTCGCTTAGACATTCCAGACAGCATAAGCTGTGAAAATTTCATGACGCCAGAGCTCACAGCGTTGGAGAGTTTTTGCTGCTTCACACAAACAAACAGGTGTAAGTTCTGTTTTATATTTAAGATGGCAGTTGTACCCGTTCTTCACACGGATTTGTATTGAAACTCCGAGAAGCCATTGACTTCATCGGCCAGGAGCGAAGCGCCACCTAAAATCTCCCGGCACGCTGTGAACAGCTGTAGAAGTACGGCGCGCGAAGAGCCATGTGGTAGGGGGGTAAGCATTGCAGAGCGCTTAGCTCAGGTGTGATGCGGGTTGATGCCACATACGTCATGGTCATTTCCCCCCCCCCCCCCCCCCCCCAAAATACAAAAGTCTATTTTTCTTTCCTGAAGGCATCAACACGTTCAGCGAGCGCGATGACGATCACACGCGTCGAATGAAAAGCAAGGGACAAGTCCTTTCTTACTAACAACTCCTTTCTCACTAACAACTCCTTACTTACTAACAACTCCTGTAATTTTTCATTGCTGGAGGGGTTTCCCCCCCCTACCTGAAAATCCTGGCTCCACCTCTGAGTGTGTGACAGTGTCAAGTTTGTATTTGCAGTAAAGTCTATTAACTCTATTGAGCACAGAGGTTATATCAAAACAGTAATTTATTTTAGTTTTCCTCTGGAACTCTTTGTAAGAATGGAGTCAGGAAGTGATCACAGCACACACGTGCAGCAGCTGAAGTCGGAACTGCTCATCCCAGCAATCAAGGACATCTGTGCCTGGCATCACACCTCTAAGTTGTGATTGAACATTAATTTATGCATTTGTGCATTGTTGTATATGTTGGTTATCGAAATTTGTTATGTTGTATGCGTGCGTGGGTGAAATTATTATGTTGTATATGTGGGTTATGAATATTCAGTGAAAATAATAATAATTAAATGAAATTTGGCCAAATGTGTAATTATCCGGAAATATGTTAATTTATGTAATTATGCACATTTTAATTATGCCAATTCGAGAGGTAATCGTATTAATTATGCGAGTGGGTGTAATTATGATAATGCAAGTCGTTATGATAACCAGACCCCGCCTCGGTGACGAGGGTGGGTTATCGATCGGAATAAGGCAATTAATCGTATGCAGTTATGCAGGTGTGGTGTAAGTATGCAAGATTAACTTAGATTAACTCGGCATCGTTGTCTAGGTTCGTCTCATTCTCGCTTTAACATTCCCAGAGTGTGTATTCGTGGTTATATTTTAGGTCCCCGGTTCACCCCGTTATCGCTTTAACATTTACTGAGTATGTATTAGTGTGTTTATTAAGGTCACCAAGTTCAGATCTCAACGCAGAAGCAGATCTTATGCATAGATTTCAGGAAAGAATCACACAACCACTTCTGTATTGATCAATTTATTACTAATTCAACCTTAACTATGATATAGTATGCGAACTCTCAATCCCGGAACGTCAACACGGCATCAATACAGTATCATCAACGATTGTCTGATTTCACTTTGACAACGGCACATGGATCCCGCATAACGCGATGGTTGTTAGTGAGAGAGAGAGTCGTTAAAATATGCAAATACTATGCTAAGAAAACCTTAACGTTAATGAATGATTATACTCAATATTGTTCACGCAGTACCGCACTCCTTATTGATCATACGCAACCCTTATCACGTTGTTAGCACCTTGGGTCACGGGACAGTTGAATATTCTGTAGAGGATGCGAGTACGTGCGGCGATTATGACTGAAAGATACTTGAAAGATTATACGGCGAT
The DNA here is from genome assembly GCF_015708825.2 of Lethenteron reissneri. Lineage (NCBI taxonomy): Eukaryota > Metazoa > Chordata > Hyperoartia > Petromyzontiformes > Petromyzontidae > Lethenteron > Lethenteron reissneri. Next base: position 193,694 of record NW_026892149.1, read on the forward strand.
AAAAAAACACAATCAAAAACAGTTATTATTCTTAAAGGCACCAATCTCAACAGATACATCGGCAGGTTATCTGACAACAGAACGGCTCGGAGTAAGGGCCTGCGACGGTGCTCCTTTTCCGAAGATCGTTATCTTATACCAAGTTTACTAATTGGGGACCAGATCACCTGATAAGGATCCGGTGGGCCACCACTCCCCACGTGAGCGTGGCTCGGCGGAAGGAGGTGCCAAGAATCAGTTCGTATTGATGGATCTGTTGGGAATTTATGCGATTAAGAGTACAGCCCACTAAATATTAAAGATAAAAATTACGAATACTCTTATAAACGACGGATGGCCATCACTCGGTCTCGTTGTGATGCCTTCCCAGCCACGGATGGCTTATGGGTTCGAGTGTGTTTGAGTGGTAAGAGTTGTCTTGAATAGTCAGTGTTCGGAGTCGATTCTTTATGTCAAACAGACGCCTGGTGGTCGTGTGGTGAGGGGGCGGTGCGCGTCATACGTATCAGTCGCTCCCCTGTCACCGTGGTGAACTGGTTCGGATGCCCGTTGATACGCTGTCGCAGTTCGGAACCCGGTCGGTAGGTGGCGCCCACAACTCGCTCGCAGCGTGCAGTGTTGGGTCGTCGCCAAACCGCGACCCTCACCACTCCGGCGGCAGCAGAGACCTCCGACTCGGCAGAGGTTGACCCACGCAGGCCGAGTTGAGCTGTCAAGCGGGTCTTGCCCGCCTGCAGAGGAGATGGGGAGCCGCTTGAGTCGAGCCCCGAGAGCCGGCTTTGGTAAGCCGATCGAACTCGGCTGAGTCCCAGACGAGCTGAAGAAGAGTCGAGCCGACCCGCTGGTCGCAGCTCGCTCCTGAGCCGACCCTCCCGGTCGAGCTCGCTCCTGGGTCGACCCGCTGGTCGCCCTCGCTCCTGAGTCGACCCGCTGGTCGCACTCCTGAGTCGACCCGCTGGTCGCACTCCTGAGTGGACCCGCTGGTCGCACTAGTTTCCAATGCTCAGGATCCTTTCCTTTATGCCGAAAAATCCCCCTGGATCCCGCCCACAAGGCGGGGCTTCTTTCGATTTTTGCTGTGTCAGGATCTGTCCGTAGGCAGGTGTGTCCATGTGTGTGTCCGTACGTCCGTATGTCCTTGTGTGCATCACCCACGGTATATTCCGTTGTCACACTCCCTCCATAAACCCACGAGCAAACAATCAGATGTTACAAATTGCCTCGAGGTCGTCTCTCTGTCTGGGTGCAATATTATCTCTTGTCTGGCCTTCTTCATGAACCCAAAACACAGACGTTACAAATCGTCTCATAGGCGTCTTTGTTCGTGTTGCACAACCTGGAGGGAGGGGCAACACTCTCTCCGACCCGGCGCACAAAGAAATGGTTAAAAAGTTTTAAGTTAACATTTGTCCCTTACTATTCCACAGTTATGATTCTGTATGTAACCTAAGGTCTGTCGTTTCCCATCGTGGTGCTTGACTCAAGTGGAGGTGTTTCCCCGAGCGTATACACACTCCTATCCCGCGCTGCGGGGATACAAAGACGGCCGGGATCTCCCTTTCTCTCCGACCCTGGGTTTAACATCGTTTTTTATTATGTATTTATATTCGACCTGGTGGTGATTCATCCCGTTATCCTGGCTTTTCATAAGTTTTACTTTTGTCTTTTCATGCATATGCTTCGGGTCGAGTTGTATAGAAAGTATTAAAGTATGGAAATAACATCTTCTTGGTTCTTTCGGTAAAGTCACGTAGAAGGGAAGTAATAAAATAATAAAAATAAAACATAATAAAACAATTCTCACGACGTTTCGGCCACAACGCAACGTCGTGAGAATTGTTTTATTATGTTTTATTTTTATTATTTTATTACTTCCCTTCTACGTGACTTTACCGAAAGAACCAAGAAGATGAATCCCTGCAGTCACGAAAGCTTTAAATCGAAATATGGAAATAACATTTCATATTGACTTAATGATGGTGATGGTTCAGTAGGCGTAACTTGTGGCCTGGTTTAATTGGAGTGGGTGTGAATATCAATAACTTTAGCCTACCCTGTTGTTAAATTCCGACTTTAACGTTACTTTAATAGCAATACAGAATAATTGAGCTTTTTGTCTTAACTAGGCGAACGCGAACTTCTGGTGACCCCCGCAGCCTTGTTGTTCAGCTGGGTCTGCCTCCTTGAGAGATATACAACACTCTTTTAAATCAGCTGTGGCCATCCAACCTTCTGCTCTGGGAGTGTTATTCTTAATTTCAGGACAAAGGCCCCCTCACGTTCAGACGTGCAGGGTTGTTTAAATCAGCTCCCTCCCCTGTGCACACAGCCTTGAGCTGACCCACTTCATGTTTATCTTTGTTCCCTCAGCTGCAGGAGGACAAGGCGTACTTCTACCTCCCCCCTGTGTGCACGTGTTCTAACTAGCTCGGAATCCCTAAACACACAATCAGTGATGATTCCTGGCTTTCTGTGGTTGTGATTTAGACAAAGGCGCCTCTGCTTTCTTCCATTGCCTTTGAGTCGACACTGCCCTATTATTTGCCCATGTGCTGAGGTCATAGAATTCGTTTTGACTTCAGTAATATTAACATTCAGTATTGGATTAGCAAATGGGCAATGGTTCATTGATGTAGCTCGCAGCCTGGTCTCCAATTTGAGCGAGCGCGAGGATCGATAATTTAGCCTACTCTGTTGTTGAATTTCGAATTTTGACGTTACTTTAAAACCATGCAGGATGGTTGGGCTTTTTGCCTTAACTATGTCTGGCTGACACTCCCACTGTCTCTGCCGCCTGCACGGGTGACATGTGCCCGTTCATCAGGCCTTATCTTTCCTTGAAGCAAGGTTGCAAATTCTGCCATCCTAGCCCTCCTCCAGTTCATTACTTAACAACACCTGGTGTTTTGCAGTTTGCTGCGCTTTGGTGTGTTTCATTCATTAAAAAAACAAGTAAAAAGATAATATATAAAAATCTCATCAAATATGATTAATCTCAATTTTGGAAGAAGGGTTAGTATACAACAGCATAACACAAATAGTATTATTTTCAACACCCTTTGCTATGTCAGCTTAATTTAGCTTTCATAAACATTTATTTAGAAGCCAGACAGCTGAAATTGTGTGCTGAGTTTTGGGTTAACGTTCATTTTGAAGATACGAGGGCTTCCAGGCATGTTTATGACCATTTGGCCTCTCATTGTGTGCCATAACAGCCCGTGTGATGAATTTGGGACACTTTTTTTTTACTATATCATAAATATATGAATAATTATAGACGTGTAAGTCACGTGTGACTGTGTATATGCATTCCTCTGGGCCTCGATACTGACGTGTAGATGGTGTGGATATTCTTTGTTTCTGTCTGCAGCTGTCGCTGCCTCTGCAGAAGTGGTCTGATGGAGCAAAGGCACTCGGCGCGGCTTGGTGCAAAAAGGCAACAATGCGACCGGTGTGCATACAGCACGGATCGTCCTGAACATTTTACAAAACACCAGAGAACTCGCACAGGAGAGAAACCCTTCAAGTGCACTTGGTGCGGGAAGACGTTTTCAGATTCATCTACTCTTCATGTACATCAGAAAACACACACGGGAGAGAAACCCTTCAACTGCACTGTGTGTGGGAAGGAATTTGCATGGTCATCTGTTTTAAAAAAACACCAGACAACACACACAGGAGAGAAACCCTTCAAGTGCAGTGTGTGTGGGAAGGCATTTTCACATTCATCTACTCTTGTAATACACCAGAGAACACACACAGGAGAGAAACCCTTCAAGTGCAGTGTGTGTGGGAAGGCATTTTCACATTCATCTACTCTTGTGATACACCAGAGAACACACACAGGAGAGAAACCCTTCAAGTGCACTGTGTGTGAAAAGGCATTTTCAGATTCATCAACTCTTCATGTACACACGTGCACGCACGCACGCGCACTCACGCGAACGCACGCGAACGCACGCGCACGCACGTGCACGCACGTGCACGCACGTGCACCCACGTGCACGCACGTGCACGCACGCGCACGCGCACGCACGCGCACTCACGTACACGCGCGTGCACACACGTGCAGACACGTGCACGCACGCGCTCTCACGCGCACGCACGTGCACACACGTGCCCAGACGTGCACGCACGCGCACCCACGCGCACGCGCACGCACGCGCACGCACGCGCACGCACGTACACGCGCGTGCACGCACGTGAACGCACGTGCACACACGTGCAGGACACGTGCCACACACTGCGCGCGCATGCACGCGCACGCACGTGCACAGACGTGCACGCGCGTGGCACGCGTGTGCACGCACGCGCACGGCACGTGCACGCGCGGCACGCACGCCACCACACGTGCACGCGCACGCACACAACGTGCACGCACGACGCACGCGCACGCATGCGTACGCACGCGCACCGCACGCGCACACACGTACACACGCGTGCACACACGTGCAGACACGTGCCCACACGCGCACGCGCGACGCACGCATCGCGCACGCGCTTCTCACGCGCACGCACGTGCCCAGGGAACGTGCACGCCCGTGCCCGCACGCGCACCCGCGCACGCACGTGCACGCACTACGCGCACCCGCTGCTGCGCACGCGCCACGCGCGTACACGCGCGTGCACGCACGTGAGACGCACGTGGACACACGTGCAGACACGTGCACGCCACGCGCGTGCCGCGCGTCACACACTTTTCACGCACGCGCACGCACGCCCGCACGCACCGCTGCGACGCACGTGCACGCACAGCGCACGCACGTGCACGCACGTGCACCCACGTGCACGCGCACGCACGGCGCACGCACGCGCACCCACGCGCACACACGTGCACCCACGTGCACACACGCGTGCACACACGTGCACACACGTGCACGCACGTGCACGCACGTGCACCCACGTGCACGCACGTGCACGCACGTGCACCCACGTGCACGCACGTGCACGCACGTGCACCCACGTGCACGCACGTGCAGGCACGCGCACGCACGTGCACGCACGTGCACCCACGTGCACGCACGTGCACCCACGTGCACACGTGCACACACGCGTGCACAGACGTGCACGCACGCGCACGCGCACGCACACGCGCGCGCATGCACGCGCGCGCACGCGCACGCGCACGCACGCACGTGCACGCACGTGCACACACGTGCACCCACGTGCACGCACGTGCACAGACGTGCACACACGTGCACGCGTTTGCACACACGTGCACACGCGTGCACGCACGTGCACGCACGCGCACGCACGTGCACACACGTGCGTGCACGTGCGTGCACGCGTGTGCACGTGTGTGCACGCGTGTGCACGCGTGTGCACGTGTGTGCATGCGCGTGCACGCACGCGCACGCACGCGCACGCACGCGCACGCACACACGTGCACGCGCACGCACGCACGTGCACACACGTGCACGCACGTGCACACACGTGCACACACGTGCACCCACGTGCACGCACGTGCACGCACGTGCACGCACGTGCACCCACGTGCACGCACGTGCACGCACGTGCACGCACACACGTGCACACACGTGCACACACGTGCACGCGTGTGCACGCACGCGCATGCACGCGCACGCACGCGCACGCACGTGCACGCACGCGCACGCACGTGCACAGACGTGCACGCACGCGCGCGCACGCGCACGCACACACGTGCACGCGCACGCACACACGCGCACCCACGTGCACGCACGCGCACGCACGTGCGTGCACGTGCACACACGTGCACGCGCGTGCACGCGTGTGCACACACGTGCACGCACGTGCACGCACGTGCACGCACGTGCACGCACGTGCACCCACGTGCACGTGCACGCACGTGCACGCACACACGTGCACACACGTGCACGCGTGTGCACGCACGCGCACGCACGCGCACGCACGTGCACGCACGCGCACACACGTGCACAGACGTGCACACACGTGCACGCGTGTGCAAACACGTGCACGCACGTGTGTGCACACACGTGCACGCGTGTGCAAACACGTGCACGCACGTGCACACGTGCACGCACGTGCACGCACGTGCACGCACGCGCACGCACGTGCACGCACGTGCACGCACGCGCACGCACGTGCACGCACGTGCACGCACGTGCACGCGTGTGCACGCACGTGCACGCACGCGCACGCACGCGCACGCACACGCACGCACGCGCACAGACGTGCACACACGTGCATGCGTGTGCAAACACGTGCACACACGTGCACGCGCACGCACACACGTGCACACACGTGCACACGCGTGCACACACGTGCACACGCGTGCACGCACGTGCACGTACGTGCACGCACGCACACGCACGCGCACGCGCACAGACGTGCACACACGTGCACGCGTGTGCAATCACGTGCACACACGTGCGCACGCACGTGCACGCACGTGCACGCACGTGCACGCACGTGCACACACGTGCACACACGTGCACGCACGCGCACGCACGCGCGCGCACGCACGCGCACGCACGCGCACGCACACACGTGCACGCGCACGCACGCACGTGCACACACGTGCACGCACGTGCACGCATGTGCACGTGTGTGCACACACGTGCACGCACACACGTGCACACACGTGCACACACGTGCACGCGTGTGCACGCACGCGCACGCACGCGCACGCACGTGCACGCACGCGCACGCACGTGCACAGACGTGCACACACGTGCACGCGCACGCACACACGTGCACGCACGTGCACGCACGTGCACACACGTGCACCCGCGTGCACACGCGTGTGCACGCGTGTGCACGCACGTGCACGCACCGCGCACGCACGCCCACGCACGTGCACGCACGCGCACGCACGCGCACGCACGCGCACGCACGTGCACACACGTGCTTGCACGTGCGTGCACGCGTGTGCACGTGTGTGCACGCGTGTGCACGCGTGTGCACGTGTGTGCATGCGCGTGCACGCACGCGCGCGCACGCGTGTGCACGCACGCGCACGCACGCGCACGCACGCGCACGCACACGCACGTGCACGCGCACGCACGCACGTGCACACACGTGCACGCACGTGCACACACGTGCACACACGTGCACCCACGTGCACGCACGTGCACGCACGTGCACGCACGTGCACCCACGTGCACGCACGTGCACGCACACACGTGCACACACGTGCACACACGTGCACGCGTGTGCACGCACGCGCACGCACGCGCACGCACGCGCACGCACGTGCACGCACGCGCACGCACGTGCACAGACGTGCACGCACGCGCACGCACGCGCACGCACGCGCGCGCACGCACACACGTGCACGCGCACGCACACACGCGCACCCACGTGCACGCACGCGCACGCACGTGCGTGCACGTGCACGCACATGCACGCACGTGCACGCACACACACGTGCACACACGTGCACGCGTGTGCACGCACGCGCACGCACGCGCACGCACGCGCACACACGTGCACAGACGTGCACACACGTGCACGCGTGTGCAAACACGTGCACGCACGTGCACACGTGCACGCACGTGCACGCACGTGCACGCACGCGCACGCACGCGCACGCACGTGCACGCACGTGCACGCACGTGCACGCGTGTGCACGCACGTGCACGCACGCGCACGCATGCGCACGCACACGCACGCACGTGCACGCGCACGCACACACGTGCACGCGTGTGCAATCACGTGCACGTGCGTGCGTGTGCGTGCGCATGCGTGCATGCGCACGCACACGCACGCACGTGCACGCGCACGCACACACGTGCACGCGTTTGCACGCACGCGCACGCACGTGCACGCACGCGCACGCACGTGCACGCACGTGCGTGCACGCACGCGCACGCACGTGCACGTGCACGCACGTGCGCGCACGTGCACCCACGTGCACACACGTGCACCCACGTGCACGCGTGCACGCACGCGCCGCACGCGCACGCACGCGCACGCACGTGCACAGACGTGCACACACGTGCACGCACGTGCACACACGTGCACCCACGTGCACACGCGTGCACACACGTGCACGCGTTTGCACGCACGCGCACGCACGCGCACGCACGCGCACGCACGCGCACGCACGTGCACCCACGTGCACGCACGTGCACCCACGCGCACGCACGTGCACCCACGTGCACACGTGCACACACGCGTGCACACACGTGCACGCACGCACGCGCACGCACGCGCACGCACGCGCACGCACGTGCACAGACGTGCACGGGCGTGCACGCGTGTGCACGTGCACCCACGCGCACGCACGTGCAGGCACGTGCACGCACGTGCACGCACGTGCACCCACGTGCACGCACGCGCACGCACGCACGCGCACGCACGCGCACGCACGTGTACACACGTGCACCCACGTGCACACACGTGCACCCACGTGCACACGTGCACACACGCGTGCACACACGTGCACACACGTGCACCCACGTGCACACACGTGCACAGACGTGCACACACGCGCACGCACGCGCACGCGCACGCACGTGCACACGTGCACGCACGTGCACGCACGTGCACGCACGTGCACGCACGTGCACGCGTGTGCACGCGTGTGCACGCACGTACACGCACGCGCACGCACGCGCACGCACGCGCACGCACACACGTGCACGCGCACGCACACACGTGCACACACGTGCACACGCGTGCACACACGTGCACACGCGTGCACGCACGTGCACGCGCGTGCACGCACGCGCACGCTCGCAAGCGCAAGCGCACGCACACACGTGCACGCGCACGCACGCACGTGCACACACGTGCACACACGTGCACGCATGTGCACACACGTGCACGCACGTGCACGCACGTGCACGTGTGTGCACGCGCACGCACACACGTGCACACACGTGCACGCGTGTGCACACACGTGCACACACGCGCACGCACACGCACGCGCACGCGCACGCACGCGCGCGCGCGCACGCACGCGCACGCACGCACGCGCACGCACGCGCGCGCACGCACGCGCACGCACACACGTGCACGCGCACGCACACACGTGCACGCACGTGCACGCACGTGCACGCATGTGCACCCACGTGCACACGCGTGCACGCGTGTGCACGCACGTGCACGCACGCACGCGCACGCACGCGCGTGCACGCACGCGCACGCACGCGCACGCACGCGCACGCACGCAAACACGTGCACACACGTGCACACGCGTGCACACGCGTGCACACGCGTGCACACACGTGCACGCACGCGCACGCACGCGCACGCGCACGCACGCGCACGCACACACGTGCACGTCTGTGCACGCTGCGCGCACGCACGCACGCGCACGCACGCACGTGCACGCACGTGCACGCACGTGCACCACGCGTGCACCCACGTGCACGCACGTGCACGCGTGTGCACGCACGCGCACGCACGCGCACGCACGCGCACGCACACACGTGCACGCGCACGCACACACGTGCACGCGCACGCAAACACGTGCACGCGCACGCACACACGTGCACGCACGTGCACGCACGTGCACACACGTGCACCCGCGTGCGCACGCGTGTGCCACGCGTGTGCACGCACGTGCACGCACGTGCACGCGCTCACGCACGCCCACGCAACGTGCACGCACGCGCACGCACGCGCACGCACGCGCACGCACGTGCACGCACGTGCTGCACGTGCCGTGCACGCGTGTGCACGTGGTGTGCACGCGTGTGCACGTGTGTGCATGCGCGTGCACGCACGCGCACGCACGCGCACGCACGCGCACGCACACACGTGCACGCGCACGCACGCACGGCAACACACGTGCACGCACGTGCACACACGTGCACACACGTGCACCCACGTGCACGCACGTGCACGCACGTGCACGCACGTGCACCCACGTGCACGCACGTGCACGCACGTGCACGCACACACGTGCACACACGTGCACACACGTGCACGCGTGTGCGCGCACGCACGCGCACGCGCACGCACGTGCACGCACGCGCACGCACGTGCACAGACGTGCACGCACGCGCACGCGCACGCACGCGCGCGCACGCGCGCGCACGCACACACGTGCACGCACGCGCACGCACGCGCACGCACGTGCACGCACGTGCACACACGTGCGTGCACGCGTGTGCACGTGTGTGCACGCGTGTGCACGTGTGTGCATGCGCGTGCACGCACGCGCACGCACGCGCACGCACACACGTGCACGCGCACGCACGCACGTGCACACACGTGCACGCACGTGCACACACGTGCACACACGTGCACCCACGTGCACGCACGTGCACGCACGTGCACGCACGTGCACCCACGTGCACGCACGTGCACGCACGTGCACGCACACACGTGCACACACGTGCACACACGTGCACGCGTGTGCGCGCACGCACGCGCACGCGCACGCACGTGCACGCACGCGCACGCACGTGCACAGACGTGCACGCACGCGCACGCGCACGCACGCGCGCGCACGCGCGCGCACGCACACACGTGCACGCGCACGCACACACGCGCACCCACGTGCACGCACGCGCACGCACGTGCGTGCACGTGCACGCACATGCACGCACGTGCACGCACACACACGTGCACACACGTGCACGCGTGTGCACGCACGCGCACGCACGCGCACGCACGTGCACGCACGCGCACACATGTGCACAGACGTGCACACACGTGCACGCGTGTGCAAACACGTGCACGCACGTGCACACGTGCACGCACGTGCACGCACGCGCACGCGCACGCACGTGCACGCACGTGCACGCGCGTGCACGCACGTGCACGCACGCGCACGCATGCGCACGCACACGCACGCACGCGCACAGACGTGCACACACGTGCATGCGTGTGCAAACACGTGCACACACGTGCACGCGCACGCACACACGTGCACACACGTGCACACGCGTGCACACACGTGCACACGCGTGCACGCACGTGCACGCGCGTGCACGCACGCGCACGCTCGCAAGCGCAAGCGCACGCACACACGTGCACGCGCACGCACGCACGTGCACACACGTGCACACACGTGCACGCATGTGCACACACGTGCACGCACGTGCACGCACGTGCACGTGTGTGCACGCGCACGCACACACGTGCACACACGTGCACGCGTGTGCACACACGTGCACACACGCGCACGCACGCGCACGCACGCGCACGCACGCGCGCGCACGCACGCGCACGCGCACGCACGCGCGCGCACGCACGCGCACGCACACACGTGCACGCGCACGCACACACGTGCACGCACGTGCACGCACGTGCACGCACGTGCACCCACGTGCACACGCGTGCACGCGTGTGCACGCACGTGCACGCACGCACACGCACGCGCACGCACACACGCGCACGCACGCGCGTGCACGCACGCGCACGCACGCGCACGCACGCGCACGCACGCAAACACGTGCACACACGTGCACACGCGTGCACACGCGTGCACACGCGTGCACACACGTGCACGCACGCGCACGCACGCGCACGCACGCGCACGCACGCGCACGCACACACGTGCACGTCTGTGCACGCGCGCGCACGCACGCACGCGCACGCACGCACGTGCACGCACGTGCACGCACGTGCACACGCGTGCACCCACGTGCACGCACGTGCACGCGTGTGCACGCACGCGCACGCACGCGCACGCACGCGCACGCACACACGTGCACGCGCACGCACACACGTGCACGCGCACGCACACACGTGCACGCGCACGCACACACGTGCACGCACGTGCACGCACGTGCACACACGTGCACCCGCGTGCGCACGCGTGTGCACGCGTGTGCACGCACGTGCACGCACGCGCACGCACGCCCACGCACGTGCGTGCACGCACGTGCACACACGTGCACCCGCGTGCGCACGCGTGTGCACGCGTGTGCACGCACGTGCACGCACGCGCACGCACGCCCACGCACGTGCACGCACGCGCACGCGCACGCGCACGCACGTGCACGCACGTGCTTGCACGTGCGTGCACGCGTGTGCACGTGTGTGCACGCGTGTGCACGTGTGTGCATGCGTGTGCACGCACGCGCACGCACGCGCACGCACGTGCACGCACGCGCACACATGTGCACAGACGTGCACACACGTGCACGCGTGTGCAAACACGTGCACGCACGTGCACACGTGCACGCACGTGCACGCACGTGCACGCACGCGCACGCACGTGCACGCACGTGCACGCACGTGCACCCACGTGCACGCACGTGCACGCACGTGCACGCACACACGTGCACACACGTGCACACACGTGCACGCGTGTGCGCGCACGCACGCGCACGCGCACGCACGTGCACGCACGCGCACGCACGTGCACAGACGTGCACGCACGCGCACGCACGCGCGCGCACGCGCGCGCACGCGCGCGCACGCACACACGTGCACGCGCACGCACACACGCGCACCCACGTGCACGCACGCGCACGCACGTGCGTGCACGTGCACGCACATGCACGCACGTGCACGCACACACACGTGCACACACGTGCACGCGTGTGCACGCACGCGCACGCACGCGCACGCACGTGCACGCACGCGCACACACGTGCACAGACGTGCACACACGTGCACGCGTGTGCAAACACGTGCACGCACGTGCACACGTGCACGCACGTGCACGCACGTGCACGCACGCGCACGCACGTGCACGCACGTGCACGCACGTGCACGCGTGTGCACGCACGTGCACGCACACGCACGCGCACAGACGTGCACACACGTGCATGCGTGTGCAAACACGTGCACACACGTGCACGCGCACGCACACACGTGCACACACGTGCACACGCGTGCACACACGTGCACACGCGTGCACGCACGTGCACGCACGTGCACGCACGTGCACGCACACGCACGCGCACGCGCACAGACGTGCACACACGTGCACGCGTGTGCAATCACGTGCACACACGTGCGCACGCACGTGCACGCACGTGCACGCACGTGCACACACGTGCACACACGTGCACGCACGTGCACACACGTGCACGCACGCACACGCACGCGCACGCACGCACGTGCACGCGCACGCACACACGTGCACGCGTGTGCAATCACGTGCATGCGCGCGCGCGCGTGCACGTGCGTGCACGTGGGTGCACGTGCGTGCACGTGCGTGCACGTGCGTGCGCGTGCGCGTGCGTGCGCGCACACGCGTGCACGTGTGTGCACGTGTGTGCGTGCACGTGCGTGCACGTGCGTGCACGTGGGTGCACGTGCGTGCACGTGCGTGCACGTGCGTGCGCGTGCGTGCACGTGCGTGCACGTGCGTGCACGTGTGCACGTGCGTGCACGTGTTTGCACACGCGTGCACGTGTGTGCACGTCTGTGCACATGTGTGCGCGTGCGTGCACGTGCGTGCGCGTGCGTGCGCGTGCGTGCACACGCGTGCACGTGTGTGCACGTGTGTGTGCGTGCACGTGCGTGCATGTGCGTGCACGTGCACGCACGTGCGTGCGCGTGCGTGCACGTGGGTGCGCGTGTGTGCGTGCGCGTGCACGTGTGTGCGTGCGCGCGCGTGCGCACATGTGCACAGACGTGCACACACGTGCACGCGTGTGCAAACACGTGCACGCACGTGCACACGTGCACGCACGTGCACGCACGTGCACGCACGCGCACGCACGTGCACGCACGTGCACGCACGTGCACGCGTGTGCACGCACGTGCACGCACACGCACGCACGCGCACAGACGTGCACACACGTGCATGCGTGTGCAAACACGTGCACACACGTGCACGCGCACGCACACACGTGCACACACGTGCACACGCGTGCACACACGTGCACACGCGTGCACGCACGTGCACGCACGTGCACGCACGTGCACGCACACGCACGCGCACGCGCACAGACGTGCACACACGTGCACGCGTGTGCAATCACGTGCACACACGTGCGCACGCACGTGCACGCACGTGCACGCACGTGCACACACGTGCACACACGTGCACGCACGTGCACACACGTGCACGCACGCACACGCACGCGCACGCACGCACGTGCACGCGCACGCACACACGTGCACGCGTGTGCAATCACGTGCACGCGCGCGCGCGCATGCACGCGCGCGCACGCACGCACGCGCACGCACACACGTGCACGCGCACGCACGCACGTGCACACACGTGCACGCACGTGCACGCATGTGCACGTGTGTGCACGTGTGTGCGTGCGCGTGCACGTGTGTGCGTGCGCGTGCGTGCGCGTGCGTGCGTGTACGTGCGTGCACACGCGTGCACACGCGTGCACGTGCGTGCGCGTGCGTGCGCGTGCGTGCGCGTGCGTGCACGCACGCGCACGCACGCGCACGCACGCGCGCGCACACACGCGCACGCACACACGTGCACGCGCACGCACACACGTGCACACGCGTGCACACGCGTGCACACGCATGTGCACGCACGTGCACGCACGCGCACGCACGCGCACGCACGCGCACGCACACGCGCGCACACACGCGCACGCACACACGTGCACGCGCACGCACACACGTGCACACACGTGCACACACGCGCACGCACGCGCACGCACGCGCACGAACGCGCACGCGCACGCACGCACGTGCGTGCACGCGCGTGTACGTGTGTACACACACGTGCACACACGTGCACACGCACGCAAACACGTGCACACACGTGCACACGCGTGCACACGCGTGCACACGCATGTGCACGCACGTGCACGCACGCGCACGCACGCGCACGCACGCGCACGCACGCGCGCGCACACACGCGCACGCACACACGTGCACGCGCACGCACACACGTGCACACACGTGCACACACGCGCACGCACGCGCACGCACGCACGCGCACGAACGCGCACGCGCACGCACGCACGTGCGTGCACGCGCGTGTACGTGTGTACACACACGTGCACACACGTGCACACGCACGCAAACACGTGCACACACGTGCACACGCGTGCACACGCGTGCACACGCGCACGCACGCGCACGCACGTGCACGCGTGTGCACGCGTGTGCACGCACGTACACGCACGCGCACGCACGCGCACGCACGCGCACGCACGCGCACGCACACACGTGCACGCGCACGCACACACGTGCACACACGTGCACACGCGTGCACACACGTGCACACGCGTGCACGCACGTGCACGCGCGTGCACGCACGCGCACGCAAGCGCAAGCGCACGCACACACGTGCACGCGCACGCACGCACGTGCACACACGTGCACGCACGTGCACGCATGTGCACGCATGTGCACGCACGTGCACACACGTGCACGCACGTGCACGCACGTGCACGTGCACGCACGGGCACGCGTGTGCACGCGCACGCACACACGTGCACACACGTGCACGCGTGTGCACACACGTGCACACACGCGCACGCACGCGCACGCACGCGCACGCACACACGTGCACACGCGTGCACGCACGTGCACGCGCGTGCACGCACGTGCACGCACGTGCACGCACGCGCACGCACGCGCACGCACACGCACGCACGCGTACAGACGTGCACACACGTGCACGCGTGTGCACGCACGTGCACGCACGTGCACGCACGTGCACGCGCACGCACGTGCACGCACGTGCACGCACGTGCACGCACGTGCACCCACGCGCACGCACGTGCACGCACGTGCACACACGCGCACGCGCGCGCACGCACCCGCACGCACACACGTGAACGCGCACGCACACACGTGCACGCACGTGCACGCACGTGCACGCACGTGCACGCACACACGTGCACACACGTGCACACACGTGCACGCGTGTGCGCGCACGCACGCGCACGCGCACGCACGTGCACGCACGCGCACGCACGTGCACAGACGTGCACGCACGCGCACGCACGCGCGCGCACGCGCGCGCACGCGCGCGCACGCACACACGTGCACGCGCACGCACACACGCGCACCCACGTGCACGCACGCGCACGCACGTGCGTGCACGTGCACGCACATGCACGCACGTGCACGCACACACACGTGCACACACGTGCACGCGTGTGCACGCACGCGCACGCACGCGCACGCACGTGCACGCACGCGCACACATGTGCACAGACGTGCACACACGTGCACGCGTGTGCAAACACGTGCACGCACGTGCACACGTGCACGCACGTGCACGCACGTGCACGCACGCGCACGCACGTGCACGCACGTGCACGCACGTGCACGCGTGTGCACGCACGTGCACGCACACGCACGCGCACAGACGTGCACACACGTGCATGCGTGTGCAAACACGTGCACACACGTGCACGCGCACGCACACACGTGCACACACGTGCACACGCGTGCACACACGTGCACACGCGTGCACGCACGTGCACGCACGTGCACGCACGTGCACGCACACGCACGCGCACGCGCACAGACGTGCACACACGTGCACGCGTGTGCAATCACGTGCACACACGTGCGCACGCACGTGCACGCACGTGCACGCACGTGCACACACGTGCACACACGTGCACGCACGTGCACACACGTGCACGCACGCACACGCACGCGCACGCACGCACGTGCACGCGCACGCACACACGTGCACGCGTGTGCAATCACGTGCATGCGCGCGCGCGCGTGCACGTGCGTGCACGTGGGTGCACGTGCGTGCACGTGCGTGCACGTGCGTGCGCGTGCGCGTGCGTGCGCGCACACGCGTGCACGTGTGTGCACGTGTGTGCGTGCACGTGCGTGCACGTGCGTGCACGTGGGTGCACGTGCGTGCACGTGCGTGCACGTGCGTGCGCGTGCGTGCACGTGCGTGCACGTGCGTGCACGTGTGCACGTGCGTGCACGTGTTTGCACACGCGTGCACGTGTGTGCACGTCTGTGCACATGTGTGCGCGTGCGTGCACGTGCGTGCGCGTGCGTGCGCGTGCGTGCACACGCGTGCACGTGTGTGCACGTGTGTGTGCGTGCACGTGCGTGCATGTGCGTGCACGTGCACGCACGTGCGTGCGCGTGCGTGCACGTGGGTGCGCGTGTGTGCGTGCGCGTGCACGTGTGTGCGTGCGCGCGCGTGCGCACATGTGCACAGACGTGCACACACGTGCACGCGTGTGCAAACACGTGCACGCACGTGCACACGTGCACGCACGTGCACGCACGTGCACGCACGCGCACGCACGTGCACGCACGTGCACGCACGTGCACGCGTGTGCACGCACGTGCACGCACACGCACGCACGCGCACAGACGTGCACACACGTGCATGCGTGTGCAAACACGTGCACACACGTGCACGCGCACGCACACACGTGCACACACGTGCACACGCGTGCACACACGTGCACACGCGTGCACGCACGTGCACGCACGCGCACGCACACGCACGCGCACGCGCACAGACGTGCACACACGTGCACGCGTGTGCAATCACGTGCACACACGTGCGCACGCACGTGCACGCACGTGCACGCACGTGCACACACGTGCACACACGTGCACGCACGTGCACACACGTGCACGCACGCACACGCACGCGCACGCACGCACGTGCACGCGCACGCACACACGTGCACGCGTGTGCAATCACGTGCACGCGCGCGCGCGCATGCACGCGCACGCACGCACGCACGCGCACGCACACACGTGCACGCGCACGCACGCACGTGCACACACGTGCACGCACGTGCACGCATGTGCACGTGTGTGCACGTGTGTGCGTGCGCGTGCACGTGTGTGCGTGCGCGTGCGTGCGCGTGCGTGCGTGTACGTGCGTGCACACGCGTGCACACGCGTGCACGTGCGTGCACGTGCGTGCGCGTGCGTGCGCGTGCGTGCACGCACGCGCACGCACGCGCACGCACGCGCGCGCACACACGCGCACGCACACACGTGCACGCGCACGCACACACGTGCACACACGTGCACACACGTGCACGCATGTGCACGCACGTGCACGCACGCGCACGCACGCGCACGCACGCGCACGCACACGCGCGCACACACGCGCACGCACACACGTGCACGCGCACGCACACACGTGCACACACGTGCACACACGCGCACGCACGCGCACGCACGCGCACGAACGCGCACGCGCACGCACGCACGTGCGTGCACGCGCGTGTACGTGTGTACACACACGTGCACACACGTGCACACGCACGCAAACACGTGCACACACGTGCACACGCGTGCACACGCGTGCACACGCATGTGCACGCACGTGCACGCACGCGCACGCACGCGCACGCACGCGCACGCACGCGCGCGCACACACGCGCACGCACACACGTGCACGCGCACGCACACACGTGCACACACGTGCACACACGCGCACGCACGCGCACGCACGCACGCGCACGAACGCGCACGCGCACGCACGCACGTGCGTGCACGCGCGTGTACGTGTGTACACACACGTGCACACACGTGCACACGCACGCAAACACGTGCACACACGTGCACACGCGTGCACACGCGTGCACACGCGCACGCACGCGCACGCACGTGCACGCGTGTGCACGCGTGTGCACGCACGTACACGCACGCGCACGCACGCGCACGCACGCGCACGCACGCGCACGCACACACGTGCACGCGCACGCACACACGTGCACACACGTGCACACGCGTGCACACACGTGCACACGCGTGCACGCACGTGCACGCGCGTGCACGCACGCGCACGCAAGCGCAAGCGCACGCACACACGTGCACGCGCACGCACGCACGTGCACACACGTGCACGCACGTGCACGCATGTGCACGCATGTGCACGCACGTGCACACACGTGCACGCACGTGCACGCACGTGCACGTGTGTGCACGCGCACGCACACACGTGCACACACGTGCACGCGTGTGCACACACGTGCACACACGCGCACGCACGCGCACGCACGCGCACGCACACACGTGCACACGCGTGCACGCACGTGCACGCGCGTGCACCCACGTGCACGCACGTGCACGCACGCGCACGCACGCGCACGCACACGCACGCACGCGTACAGACGTGCACACACGTGCACGCGTGTGCACGCACGTGCACGCACGTGCACGCACGTGCACGCGCACGCACGTGCACGCACGTGCACGCACGTGCACGCACGTGCACCCACGCGCACGCACGTGCACGCACGTGCACACACGCGCACGCGCGCGCACGCACCCGCACGCACACACGTGAACGCGCACGCACACACGTGCACGCACGTGCACGCACGTGCACGCACGTGCACCCACGTGCACACACGTGCACAGACGTGCACGCGCACGCGCACGCACGCGCACGCGCACGCACGCGCACGAACGCGCACGCACGCGCACGCACGCGCACGCACGAGCACGCACGTGCACAGACGTGCACACACGTGCACGCGTGTGCAAACACGTGCACGCACGTGCACACGTGCACGCACGTGCACGCACGTGCACGCACGTGCACGCACGTGCACACGTGCACGCACGTGCACGCACGTGCACGCACGTGCACACGCGTGCACCCACGTGTACATGCGTGCACGCACGTGCACGCGTGTGCACGCACGTGCACGCACGCGCACGCACGCGCGCGCACACGCGCACGCACACACGTGCACGCGCACGCACACACGTGCACACACGTGCACACACGTGCACGCATGTGCACGCACGTGCACGCACGCGCACGCACGCGCACGCACGCGCGCGCACACACGCGCACGCACACACGTGCACGCGCACGCACACACGTGCACACACGTGCACACACGCGCACGCACGCACGCGCACGAACGCGCACGCATGCGCACGCACGCACGCACGTGCGTGCGTGCGCGTGTACGTGTGTACACACACGTGCACACACGTGCACACGCACGCAAACACGTGCACACACGTGCACACGCGTGCACACGCGTGCACACGCGTGCACACGCGTGCACACACGTGCACGTGTGTGCACGCACGCGCACGCACGCGCACGCACGCGCACGCACGCGCACGCACGCGCACGCACGCGCACGCACACACGTGCACGTGTGTGCACGCACGCGCACGCGCACGCACGCGCACGCACGTGCACGCACACACGTGCACGCGCACGCACACACGTGCACACACGTGCACGCACGTGCACACGTGCACGCACGTGCACGCGTGTGCACGCACGTGCACGCACGCGCACGCACGCGCGCGCACGCACGCGCACACGCGCGCGCACGCAGACACGTGCACGCGCACGCACACACGTGCACGCACGTGCACGCACGCGCACGCACGCGCACGCGCACGCACACACGTGCACACGCGTGCACACACGTGCAAACGCGTGCACGCACGTGCACGCGCACGCACGCGCACGCACACACGTGCACGCGCACGCACGCACGTGCACACACGTGCACACACGTGCACGCGCGTGCACCCACGTGCACGCACGTGCACGCACGCGCATGCCTGCGCACGCACGCGCGCGCACGCGCACGCACGCGCACGCACGCGCACGCACACACGTGCATGCGCACGCACGCACGTGCACACACGTGCACGCACGTGCACGCACGTGCACGCACGTGCACCCACGTGCACGCACATGCACGCACGTGCACGCACACACACGTGCACACACGTGCACGCGTGTGCACGCACGCGCACGCACGCGCACGCACGTGCACGCACGCGCACACACGTGCACAGACGTGCACACACGTGCACGCGTGTGCAAACACGTGCACGCACGTGCACACGTGCACGCACGTGCACGCACGTGCACGCACGCGCACGCACGTGCACGCACGTGCACGCGTGTGCACGCACGTGCACGCACGCGCACGCACGCGCACGCACACGCACGCACGCGCACAGACGTGCACACACGTGCATGCGTGTGCAAACACGTGCACACACGTGCACGCGCACGCACACACGTGCACACACGTGCACACGCGTGCACACACGTGCACACGCGTGCACGCACGTGCACGCACGTGCACGCACGCGCACGCACACGCACGCGCACAGACGTGCACACACGTGCACGCGTGTGCAATCACGTGCACACACGTGCGCACGCACGTGCACGCACGTGCACGCACGTGCACACACGTGCACACACGTGCACGCACGTGCACACACGTGCACGCACGCGCACGCACGCACGTGCACGCGCACGCACACACGTGCACGCGTGTGCAATCACGTGCACGCGCGCGCGCGCGCATGCACGCGCACGCACGCGCGCGCACGCACGCGCACGCACGCGCACGCACACACGTGCACGCGCACGCACACACGTGCACGCGTGTGCAATCACGTGCACGCGCGCGCGCGCGCATGCACGCGCACGCACGCGCGCGCACGCACGCGCACGCACGCGCACGCACGCGCACGCACACACGTGCACGCACGTGCACGCACGTGCACCCACGTGCACGCACGTGCACGCACGTGCACGCACACACACGTGCACACACGTGCACGCGTGTGCACGCACGCGCACGCGCACGCACGTGCACGCACGCGCACACACGTGCACAGACGTGCACACACGTGCACGCATGTGCAAACACGTGCACGCACGTGCACACGTGCACGCACGTGCACGTGTGCACGCACGTGCACACGTGCACGCACGTGCACGCACGCGCACGCACGCGCACGCACGTGCACGCACGTGCACGCACGTGCACGCGTGTGCACGCACGTGCACGCACGCGCACGCACGCGCACGCACACGCACGCACGCGCACAGACGTGCACACACGTGCATGCGTGTGCAAACACGTGCACACACGTGCACGCGCACGCACACACGTGCACACACGTGCACACGCGTGCACACACGTGCACACGCGTGCACGCACGTGCACGCACGTGCACGCACGCACGCGCACAGACGTGCACACACGTGCACGCGTGTGCAATCACGTGCACACACGTGCGCACGCACGTGCACGCACGTGCACGCACGTGCACACACGTGCACACACGTGCACGCACGTGCACACACGTGCACGCACGCACACGCACGCACACGCACGCACACGCACGCACGCGCACGCACGTGCATGCGCACGCACACACGTGCACACGTGTGCAATCACGTGCACGCGCGCGCGCATGCACGCGCACGCGCGCACGCGCGCACGCGCACGCACGCGCACGCACACACGTGCACGCGCACGCACGCACGTGCACACACGTGCACGCACGTGCACGCATGTGCACGTGTGTGCACACACGTGCACGCACACACGTGCACACACGTGCACACACGTGCACGCGTGTGCACGCACGCGTGTGCACGCACGCGCACGCACGTGCACGCATGCGCACGCACGTGCACACGTGCACGCACGTGCACGCACGCGCACGCACGCGCACGCACGTGCACGCACGTGCACGCGTGTGCACGCGTGTGCACGCACGTACAAGCACGCGCACGCACGCGCACGCACGCGCACGCACACACGTGCACGCGCACGCACACACGTGCACACACGTGCACACGCGTGCACACACGTGCACACACGCGCACACACGCGCACGCACGCGCACGCACACACGTGCACACGCGTGCACACGCGTGCACGCGTGTGCACACGTGCACACGCGTGCACGCGCGTGCACGCACGTGCACGCGCGTGCACCCACGTGCACGCACGTGCACGCGCGTGCACGCACGCGCACGCACGCGCACGCACACGCATGCGCACGCACGCACGTGCACACACGTGCACGCACGTGCACGCACGTGCACGCACGTGCACGCACGTGCACGTGTGTGCACGCGCACGCACACACGTGCACACACGTGCACGCGTGTGCACACACGTGCACACACGCGCACGCACGCGCACGCACACACGTGCACACGCGTGCACACGCGTGCACGCACGTGCACGCGCGTGCACACGTGCACACACGTGCACACGCGTGCACGCGCGTGCACGCGCGTGCACGCGCGTGCACCCACGTGCACGCACGTGCACGCGCGTGCACGTGCGTGCACGCGCGTGCACGCGCGTGCCGCACGCGCACGCACGCGCACGCACACGCACGCACGCGTACAGACGTGCACACACGTGCGTGCACGTGCGTGCACGTGCGTGCACGTGCACGCACGTGCACACACGCGCACGCACGCACGCGCACGCACGCGCACGCACACACGTGAACGCGCACGCACACACGTGCACGCACGTGCACGCACGTGCACACACGTGCACCCACGTGCACACACGTGCACAGACGTGCACACACGCGCACGCACGCGCACGCGCACGCACGCACGCGCACGAACGCGCACGCACGCGCACGCACGCGCACGCACGAGCACGCACGTGCACAGACGTACACACACGTGCACGCGTGTGCAAACACGTGCACGCACGTGCACACGTGCACGCACGTGCACGCACGTGCACGCACGTGCACACGCGTGCACCCACGTGTACATGCGTGCACGCACGTGCACGCGTGTGCACGCACGTGCACGCACGCGCACGCACGCGCACGCACGCGCACGCACGCGCGCGCACACACGCGCACGCACACACGTGCACGCGCACGCACACACGTGCACGCACGTGCACGCACGTGCACACACGTGCACCCACGTGCACACGCGTGTGCACGCACGCGCACGCACGCGCACGCACGCGCACGCACGCGCGCGCACACACGCGCACGCACACACGTGCACGCGCACGCACACACGTGCACACACGTGCACACACGTGCACGCATGTGCACGCACGTACGCGCACGCACGCGCACGCACGCGCGCACACACGCGCACGCACACACGTGCACGCGCACGCACACACGTGCACACACGTGCACACGTGCACGCACGTGCACGCACGTGCACGCACGTGCACACGCGTGCACCCACGTGTACATGCGTGCACCGCACGTGCACGCGTGTGCACGCACGTGCACGCACGCGCACGCACGCGCACGCGCACGCACGCGCACGCACGCGCGCGCACACACGCGCACGCACACACGTGCACGCGCATCGCACACACGTGCACGCACGTGCACGCACGTGCACACACGTGCACCCACGTGCACACGCGTGCACGCGTGTGCACGCACGCGCACGCACGTGCACACACGTGCACACACGTGCACGCATGTGCACGCACGTACGCGCACGCACGCGCACGCACGCGCGCACACCGCGCACGCACACACGTGCACGCGCACGCACACACGTGCACACACGTGCACACACGCGCACGCACGCGCACGCACCGCACGCACGCGCACGAACGCGCACGCACGCGCACGCACCCACGCACGTGCGTGCACGCGCGGGTACGTGTGTACACACACGTGCACACACGTGCACACGCACGGCAAACACGTGCACACACGTGCACACGCGTGCACACGCGTGCACACGCGTGCACACACGTGCACGTGTGTGCACGCACGCGCACGCACGCGCACGCACGCGCACGCACGTGCACGTGTGTGCACGCGTGTGCACGCACGCGCACGCACGCGCACGCACGCGCACGCACGCGCACGCACGCGCACGCACGCGCACGCACACACGTGCACGCGCACGCACGCACGTGCACACACGTGCACACGCGTGCACACACGTGCACACGCGTGCACGCACGTGCACGCGCGTGCACGCACGCGCACGCACGCAAGCGCAAGCGCACGCACACACGTGCACGCGCACGCACGCACGTGCACACACGTGCACGCACGTGCACGCATGTGCACGCATGTGCACGCACGTGCACACACGTGCACGCACGTGCACGCACGTGCACGTGTGTGCACGCGCACGCACACACGTGCACACACGTGCACGCGTGTGCACACACGTGCACACACGCGCACGCACGCGCACGCACACGCACGCGCACGCACACACGTGCACACACGTGCACACGCGTGCACACACGTGCACACGCGTGCACCCACGTGCACGCACGTGCACGCACGTGCACGCACGCGCACGCACGCGCACGCACACGCACGCACGCGTACAGACGTGCACACACGTGCACGCGTGTGCACGCACGTGCACGCACGTGCACGCACGTGCACGCACGTGCACCCACGCGCACGCACGTGCACGCACGTGCACGCACGCGCACACACGCGCACGCACGCGCACGCACGCGCGCGCACGCACCCGCACGCACACACGTGAACGCGCACGCACACACGTGCACGCACGTGCACGCACGTGCACACACGTGCACCCACGTGCACACACGTGCACAGACGTGCACACACGCGCACGCGCACGCGCACGCACGCGCACGAACGCGCACGCACGCGCACGCACGCGCACGCACGAGCACGCACGTGCACAGACGTGCACACACGTGCACGCGTGTGCAAACACGTGCACGCACGTGCACACGTGCACGCACGTGCACGCACGTGCACGCACGTGCACACGCGTGCACCCACGTGTACATGCGTGTACGCACGTGCACGCGTGCGCACGCACGCGCACGCGCACGCACGCGCACGCACGCGCGCGCACACACGCGCACGCACACACGTGCACGCGCACGCACACACGTGCACACACGTGCACACACGTGCACGCATGTGCACGCACGTGCCGCACGCGCACGCACGCGCACGCACGCGCGCGCACACACGCGCACGCACACACGTGCACGCGCACGCACACACGTGCACACACGTGCACACACGCGCACGCACGCGCACGCACGCACGCGCCACGAACGCGCACGCACGCGCACGCACGCACGCACGTGCGTGCATGCGCGTGTACGTGTGTACACACACGTGCACACACGTGCACACGCACGCAAACACGTGCACACACGTGCACACGCGTGCACACGCGTGCACACGCGTGCACACACGTGCACGTGTGTGCACGCACGCGCAACGCACGCGCACGCGCACGCACACACGTGCACGTGTGTGCACGCACGCGCACGCACGCGCACGCACGGGCACGCACACACGTGCACGCGCACGCACACACGTGCACACACGTGAACACGCGTGCACATACGTGCACCCACGTGTGCACACGCGTGCACGTGCACGCGCGCGCACGCACGCACGCGTACGCACGCACGTGCACGCACGTGCACGCACGTGCACACGCGTGCACCCACGTGCACGCACGTGCACGCGTGTGCACGCACGCGCACGCACGCGCACGCATGCGCACGGCACGCGCACGCACCGCAGGCGCACGCACCACACGTGCATGCGCACGCACACACGTGCACGCGCACGCACACACGTGCACGCACGTGCACGCACGTGCAACCACGTGCACCCACGTGCACACGCGTGCACACCCGTGCACAGACGTGCACACACGTGCACGCGGTGTGCAATACACGTGCACGCACGTGCAACACGTGCACGCACGCGCATGCCTGCGCACGCACGCGCACGCACGCGCACGCACACACGTGCATGCGCACGCACGTCACGTGCACGCGTGTGCAAACACGATGCACGCACTTGCACACGTGCACGCACGTGCACGCGGTGTGCATCGCACGTGCACGCGTGGTGCACGCACGTGCACGCACGGCGCACATGCACGCGGCAGCACGCACAGCAACGGAGCGTCACAACGCACGCGCACGAACCGCGCGCAAGGCAGGCACGCAGACACGTGCACGCGGCACGCACCACCGTGCACGCACGTGCACGCCGCGCACGCGCACAGCACACACGTGCACACGCGTGCACACACGTGCAAACGCCGTGCACGCACGTGCGCACGCACCGCGCACGCACACACAGTGCACGCGCACGCACGTGCAACGCACACACGTGCATGCGCACGCACGCACGGCACACACGTGCACGCACAGTGCACAGCCACGTGCACGTGTGTGCACGTGTGTGCACACACGCACGCACGCGCACGCACACAGTGCACGCGCACGCACACACGTGCACGCACGTGCACGCACGTGCACACACGTGCACCCACGTGCACGCAAGCGCACGCACGCGCACGCACGCGCACGCACACCACGCGCACGCACACACGTGCACACACGTGCACACGCGTGCACACACGTGCACACGCGTACACACACGTGCACACGCGTGCACGCACGTGCGCCGCGCGTGCACGCACGACGCACGCACGCACGCGGCACACACGTGCACGCGCACGCACGCACGTGCACACAACGTGCACACACGTGCACGCATGTGCACGCACGTGCACGTGTGTGCACACACGTGCACAAGAACGTGCACACACGCGCACAGCACAAGCGCACGCACGCCACGCACGCGCGCACGCACGTGGCACCGTGCCCACACGTGCCACCGCGTGCACACACGTGCACACGCGTGCGACGCACGTGCACGCGCCGTGCACGCAACGCGCACTGCACAGCAAGCGCAAGCGCCACGCACACACGTGCACCGCGCACGCACCCACGTGCACACACGTGCACGCACGTGCACGCATGTGCACGCATGTGCACGCACGTGCACACACGCACGGCACGCGCACGCACGCGCACGCACACACGTGCACACACGTGCACACGCGTGCACACACGTGCACGCGTGCACCCACGTGCACGCACGTGCACGCACGGTGCACGCACGCGGCACGCACGCGAACGCACACGCACGCACGCGTACATACGTGCCACACACGTGCACGCGTGTGCACGGACACGTGCACGCACGTGCACGCACGTGCACGCACGTGCACCCACGCGCACGCACGTGCACGCACGTGCACGCACGCGCACACACGCGCACGCACGCGCACGCACGCGCGCGCACGCACCCGCACGCACACACGTGAACGCGCACGCACACACGTGTACGCACGTGCACGCACGTGCACACACGTGCACCCACGTGCACACGTGCACAGACGTGCACACACGCGCACGCGCACGCGCACGCACGCGCACGAACGCGCACGCACGCGCACGCACGCGCACGCACGAGCACGCACGTGCACAGACGTGCACACACGTGCACGCGTGTGCAAACACGTGCACGCACGTGCACACGTGCACGCACGTGCACGCACGTGCACGCACGTGCACACGCGTGCACCCACGTGTACATGCGTGTACGCACGTGCACGCGTGCGCACGCACGCGCACGCACGCGCACGCGCGCGCACACACGCGCACGCACACACGTGCACGCGCACGCACACACGTGCACACACGTGCACACACGTGCACGCATGTGCACGCACGTGCACGCACGCGCACGCACGCGCACGCACGCGCGCGCACACACGCGCACGCACACACGTGCACGCGCACGCACACACGTGCACACACGTGCACACAGCGCCACCAGCACGCGTCAGCACGAATCGACGCCTACGAACGCGCACAAGCACGCGCACGATCAAGCACGCACGTGCGTGATCATGCGCCGTGTACGTCGTGTACACACACGTGCACACCACGTGCACACGCACGCAAAACACGTGCACACACGTGCACACGCGTGCACACGCGTGCACCCGCGTGCACACACCGTGCACGTGTGTGCCCACGCGCACGAACGCGCACGCACACACGTGCACGTGCTGTGCACGCACCGCGACCGCACGCACGCGCACGCACGGGCACGCCACACACACGTGCACGCGCACGCACCACACGTGCCACAACTTGAACACGCGTGCACAATACGTGCAACCCACGTGTGCACCCGCGTGCACGTGCCACTGCGCGCGCACCTTGCACGCAACGCGTACGCACGCACGTGCACGCACGTGCACGCACGTGCACACGCGTGCACCACGTGCACGCACGTGCACGCGTGTGCACGCACGCGCACGCACGCGCACGCATGCGCACGCACGCGCACGCACGCAGGCGCACGCACACACGTGCATGCGCACGCACACACGTGCACGCGCACGCACACACGTGCACGCACGTGCACGCACGTGCAACCACGTGCACCCACGTGCACACGCGTGCACACCCGTGCACAGACGTGCACACACGTGCACGCGTGTGCAAACACGTGCACGCACGTGCACACGTGCACGCACGCGCATGCCTGCGCACGCACGCGCACGCACGCGCACGCACACACGTGCATGCGCACGCACGCACGTGCACGCGTGTGCAAACACGTGCACGCACGTGCACACGTGCACGCACGTGCACGCGTGACGCACGTGCACGCGTGTGCACGCACGTGCACGCACGCGCACGCACGCGCGCGCACGCACGCGCACGCACGCGCGCACGTGCGCGCGCACGCA
>NW_026892150.1:0-36626 GCF_015708825.2 Lethenteron reissneri
TATGGGCAGTGCTGAGTCTATGGTGCAGCGTTGAGTCTATGGGCAGTGTTGAGTCTATGGGCAGTGTTGAGTCTATGGGCAGTGTTGAGTCTATGGTGCAGTGCTGAGTCTATGGGCAGTGTTGAGTCTATGGGCAGTGTTGAGTCTATAGTGCAGTGTTGAGTCTATGGTACAGTGTTGAGTCTATGATGCAGTGTTGAGTCTATGGGCAGTGCTGGGTCTATGGGCAATGTGAGTCTATGGTGCAGTGTTGAGTGTATGGCAGTGTTGAGTCTATGGTGCAGTGTTGAGTCTACGGTGCAGTGTTGAGTCTACGGTGCAGTGTTGAGTCTACGGTGCAGTGTTGAGTTTATGGTGAAGTGTTGAGTCTATGGTGCAGTGCTGAGTCTATGGTGCAGTGCTGAGTCTATGGTGCAGTGCTGAGTCTATGGTGCCGTGTTGAGTCTATGGTGCAGTGTTGAGTCTATAGGCAAGTGTAGTCTATGGTGCAGTGTTGAGTGTATGGCAGTGTGAGTCTATGGTGCAGTGTTGAGTCTATGGTGCAGTGTTGAGTCTATGGTGCAGTGTTGAGTCTATGGTGCAGTGTTGAGTCTATGGGCAGTGCTGGGTCTATAGGCAATGTTTAGTCTATGGTGCAGTGTTGAGTGTATGGCAGTGTTGAGTCTATGGTGCAGTGTTGAGTCTATGGTGCAGTGTTGAGTCTATGGTGCAGTGTTGAGTCTATGGACTGCAGTGATGAGTCTATGGTGCAGTGTTGAGTCTATGGTGCAGTGTTGAGTCTATGGTGCAGTGATGAGGAGTCTGTTCGGACTCTGTTGTGGATAATCTCATTCAGATTTTCCACTCGTCAACCTGATTAAGCTGCCGCTTGCTCCTTGCCGAGGGAGGGCCACTGTTTCGCGTTATCCGCCTGTTGCCAATGTGGTTTCCTTGCTGCCTTGCGGCGGTGGTCAATAAATCAGACTTACTGAACATTTTATATATATACACACAAATAATCACAATTGTTCTTAAGGTTAATTTAATTCGACGTTGGCTGCTTCCGTTCTTTCATCTCATGTCCGCTCGCACCCGCGTTTTGAATCAGCAACAGTTGGAAGGATTTTGCTGCTGCTGCGGAGAATTTACACGTGATGAGTGTGGGTTTATGTTAGTCTCTGTTGATCTATATTGGTTCTGTGAATCTATCTGGTTGCATGTGGGTTTCTGTGTGTCTCTGTGTGTCTCCGTGTGTTTCTGTGTGTCTATGTGGGTCTGTGTGGGTCTTTGAGCTGTTATGTGTGTCTCTGTGTGTCTATGTGGGTCTCTCTGTGTCCGTGTGTGTCTTTGTGTGTCTGTGTTGGTTTTTCTGGGTCTGTGTGTGTCTCTGTGTGTCTCTGTGGGTCTATGTGTGTCTCTGTGGGTCTCTGTGGGTCTCTGTGGGTCTCTGTGTGTCTATCTGGGTCTCTATGGGGGTATGTGGGTCTCTGTGTGTCTATGTGCGTCTGTGTGGGTCTGTGTGGGTTTCTGTGGGTCTCTGTGGGTCTCTGTGGGTCTAACTGGGTCTCTGTGGATCTCTGTGGGTCTGTGTGGGTTTCTGTGGGTCTTTGTGGGTCTGTGTCGGTTTCTGTGGGTCTATGTGGGTCTGTGTGGGTCTCTGTGTGTCTATGTGGGTCTGTATGGGTCTCTGTGGGTCTCTGTTGATCTCTATGTGTCCCTGTGGGCCTCTGTTGATATCTATGTGGGTCTCTGTGGGTGGTTGCAGGTCACCATGGGATATCTGTGGGTCCCGTAAAGTCACCACCACCATCGCCGCACAGATCGACAATGAGTGCGAATGATCGCGGATGCTGATGCTGATTTTTGTTTATTATAATTTACCTTTTCAATTAACAAATAACCACACCATGTCTAGCGCACGAGTCTAGTGCACGCCTTCCGGTAACATAAACCAGAGGCACCAGCGGTCTGCTGGAGGCAACACGGGGGATCTTTGTCTTTGTATGCAAAGGGTTCATTAGTGGGTGAGTGGGTGGGTGATTGTGTGAGTGAGTGGGTGGGTGTGTGAGTGTGTGTGTGAAGGTGAGTGTGTGAGTGCATGTGTGAGTGAGTGTGTGAGTGAGTGGGTGGGTGTGTGAGTGTGTGTGTAAAGTTGAGTGTGTGAGTGCATGTGTGAGTGTGTGAGTGAGTGGGTGAGTGAGTGTGTGGGTGAGTGCATGTGTGAGTGTGTGTGAGTGGGTGAGTGGGTGAGTTAGTCAGTGAATGGGTGAGTGAGTGGGTGGGTGAGTAGGTGAGTGTGTGTGAGTGGATGAGTGGGTGAGTGAGTGGGTGAGTGAGTCAGTGAATGGGTGAGTGAGTGGGTGAGTGAGTGGGTGAGTGGGTGGGTGAGAGGGTGGATGGGTGGGTGGATAAGTGAGTGTGTGGGTTCGTGTGTGAGTGAGAAGAGATGGAGTGACGTGGTACAGGAGGACGTGGAGCTGAGTGGACTTGCCGATGACTTGTACCAGCGGTGTCAAGATCGGCCTCTGTGGAGGAGGCTCTTGAAGGACGCTACTGGGCAGTTGAAGGCAGTCGCCCTCCAACAACAACGGAGGGCGGATGAGCGACGCTCACAACAACGAGCGTAGCGCCGGGTGGCTAAAGCACAGCAAGTTGGCACAGTAGGGGGCACAGGTGGTGCATCAGCGAGTCATCTCGGTCATCTCAGTTAGTCGACCCGTGGCACCTGCTGGGTCTGCCCCGTGACCTCTTGCCAGTGGGCGTTCGACACTTCACGTGGCCTCAATGTGCACATAGCCTGGCACAAGCGTCGTGGTGACGTCACCGCCACTTAGTGGCGAATGGCGGTTGTTGTTGTT
This sequence comes from Lethenteron reissneri, assembly GCF_015708825.2. Classification (NCBI taxonomy): domain Eukaryota; kingdom Metazoa; phylum Chordata; class Hyperoartia; order Petromyzontiformes; family Petromyzontidae; genus Lethenteron; species Lethenteron reissneri. Next base: position 2,838 of record NW_026892150.1, read on the forward strand.
GTGTACTAATGAGGCGAGGCGGGTGTAGTGATTAGCGCTGTGCTACAAACTTACCAAACTTAGTTCGATTAACTGTCCTGGGCCTCCTCCCCTTGGTCGACTCAGCCTCAAATGAGTACTTGGTGTGGTCTTTAGTAACATCGCCACTGGAGAGGCAAAGACGGCCAGACGTGGTACTGGCCAACCACCCCCCTTGTATGCCACAGTTCCAGAGCTTCATAGAATAGCGACGGACCCCGACAAAACAGCGTGCGTGCGAAGGTGGCCGACCCCCAAAATGGTGGGCGAGGTGCGCAGTTTTGTGGGGTTCGCCTCCTTTTACCGCAGATTTGTGCCTGGCTTTGCCACTATAGCCAAACCGCTCCATGTCCTCACTGCCAAGGGCCAAAATTTTTGTTGGGGAGTCGAAGAAGAGTCGGCATTTGTAGCTTTGCGGGAGGGGTTGGTCAAAGCGCCCCCTCTCCACTATCCCGATTTCTCACGACCCCGATTTCTCACGACCCTTTTTCCTCGACACGGACGCCAGCGACACCGGGATTGGCGCTGTGCTATCCCAGGTCGTTGACGGTATCGAAAGAGTGGTGGCATATGGGAGTCGTGTGTTATCACCGGCTCAACAACGATATTGCGTGACGCGCCGGGAATTTCTGGCCATCGTACATTTTGTTTGCAGGTATACCGTACCTCTATGGGAGGGCGTTTCAGGTGCGGTCGGATCAAACGCCCCATTCAGTATGCACTACGGGTAGAATAACCGTCCGGGCAACTATCGAGGTGGTTGGAAGTCCTGCAGGACTATACCTTTACGGTCTTGTACAGGAAAGGGGTCGCCATAATAACACGGACGCTCTTTCAAGGTTACCGCCTCGCGCCTCATGCGCATGCCTCACGGGTTCCGGGCGGTGTAGGAGTCTTTCAGACGAGTTGGCTCGGGCCGTGGTTGCGTCGGCGGACGTTTTGCCAGCTGATACAGTCCAAATGCAGGATTGGACGCTCGGTCTTACTCATGATGAATGGGGGAAACTCCAGAAGGAGGACGCCTCCCTACTCAGACTGCAGAGCCGCGTCGGTAAAGTAGAGGGTCGGGGTGCCAGACGAGGAGGTTCACCGGTTGTTCTGGACGAGGGAGTGCTCATGAAATGGGATGCTGACCTTCAATGCTGTGCAATGGTAGTTCCACACGTCCTACGGGGGAAGGTTATACGGCTGCAGCACGAACGGTTGATGCACCTTAGGGTTCATAAGACGTTGGCTACCATGAAGTTTCATTTTTTTGGCCGGGCATGGCCGATGATGTGCATAACGTTTTGCAGGGGTGCACCGAATGTGCTCGCCAGAAATCTCCCTCGAGGACAGATCGCCTGCCTCTGAAGTCCATTGTTGTGTCACGGGTGAACAAACTCGTCGAACTGGATATCCTCGGCCCGTTTCCCACCACACTGCGGGGGAACAGATATTTATTGGTGGATGTAGAATATTTGACCCGTTGGCCAATGGCCTGGCCACTACAGAACCAATTGGCGCAGGTCATTACGGACGCATTCCATCAGGGTTACGTGCTGGATAAGGGCGCTCCTGAACGTCTTTTAACAGACCAGGGCAAAAATTTCTCCTCCAAACTGCTGAAGGGTGTCTGTGGCCAATTGGGTACCCGGAAGGTCCGCACGTCTCCCTATCATCCCCTGACGGATGGTATGGTGGAGAGGTTACATAGGACCCTGACTTCAATGTTATGTCAATGTGTCAACGAATCCCAGTCCGACTGGGACTTGCATGTTCCAGGGATTCTCGTCGCGTACGGATCCGCTCCGCATGCCTCTACCGGGTTTTCCCCGTTTTTTTAAATCTATGGGCGGGAGCGCGACCCACCAATTGACGCGCAGCACAGACCGACACAACAATGTGCTAAAATGGCTGACCCTATGCGGCTTACCCTCCAACGGTTGGCAGAGGCTCGGGAGGCGGCTAAGGGCAACTCGGCTTTTCAAACCAAGCCTGTCCTCGACAATATGGACACCGGGAGACAAAGCATGGCTCCACTGCCCCCAGGTCCCAACGGGCACCTCCTCCAAATTGCACAGGCCATGGCAGGGGCCTGTGGAAGTGGTGGAAGTCAGAAGTCCTCAATGCGTGCGGGTTCAATTGGGTCGTCGCCGTTGGTTTGTGTACCCGTCACGGCTGAAACTTTTTTTCACCTGATGTGGACTCGTCATCTCCACTTTCCGAGGGCTGGGTGTCGGGTCGGCCTGACGAGCTGGAGCGCGCGTCGGCTGATGTCTCGCCTCAAGACAGTTGTGTGATTCCGCCCACAGGGCCCACGCGCCTAGCGCCCTCGACGTCGCAGGGGGTTCCGGTCCATGGAGAACGGGGAAGTCCGAGGACACATCACCTGACCTGCCGCTTGACACGTTCCCGCCTCGGGAGATGCCAGGGGCTTCGGGTCATCCTCCGGCAGGGGACCTGGGGGACCCTCGCTTGACGGACCAGCGTCGAGGACTCAGGCAAAGACTGCGCGGTTTAAATGACCATCATTTAGAGACCAGGAGCACCGGCACTCGGCAGTCGTCGGTGCCACATCGGTCAATGGCTGATCCAGGCTCATCGTGTGTTCGGGCGCGGCGCCACATGTGCGGGGAGGGGGGGGTGTTGTCTGGGTGATGGGTCGGCCTTGTAAATAGTTATAACCTGTGAGGGGGGGGGGGGCAATTGACCCCGGTATGCTCTCTTGTTTGCCGTGTTCTGTATATTGTGTAAATAAGTATTTCACTTAGTTCGGGTTAATTGTTATTATTGTTATTGTTGTTGCGTTGATGTTGGAGGCCCATGTGTAGCGTTGTATATGTAGGTTGGTCAGCCGAGACTGCTAAGTTTCACAAATGGGGGGGGGGAGGGTGATGTAGGGACGTAAATGGCGTCCCTGGGGAGTGTCTGTTGTGAGGAGATGCACTCCCTTACCTGCACTTGCCTGCCGATGGGGGACTCGAGGGGCCTGTCACGTTGGCCCGGTTGCCATCGGGAGAATCAGGGGAAGTGACGTGGCAAGAGGCGGGGTGGGGCCCAAGCTCGGGGAAGGGAAAGGGAAGAGGCGGGGCCTTGGGACAGTGTGAGTCAGTGAGTGTGGGGCTCGGATGGTGCATGGTCACACCGGTGGAAGCGGGAGCGGAGAGTGTTAAGGCTCCGGGCATGAAGAATCCCCCCTCTCTCTTGTTGGGGTGTAAATTATCCTTGTTGTAGCTGTTACTGTTAAGTGAATAAAGTGTGGTGCCTCCTATTCCAGTGTGTCCCTCATCAGACACGCATTAAACCTGCAACTGAGAGCAGCAAGATGCCCTGCTGTTGCCGCAGACAAATTTGTTGCCTTAATTTTTTAATATTGTCACAATGTTTGCATCCTTACATTGTTGGAGGATGGTCTCTTGTTTCCAGATTTCCAGGATGTAAAGGTGAAGTTATCTGGCCCACAAGATGTCTTTGGTGATTTCAGCGGGGATGTAGTCTGGTTCCGGTGTCTTACTGTTTTTTTGTGATTTGATGGCTGATTGACCTCAGAAGATTGGTGGAAGGTCAAGGTCATTTATATCGGCTCGGCTGGGCAGTTCCTCCAACACTGCACATTCAACCACATTGGGTTGGTTGAGCGGGGCCGCAACATGCTCATACCATATCTGGGTGATCTGGTACTGATCCTTGAAAAGAGTTATATCTGTGGGTAGGAGGGGAGTGAGGGAACAGCTTCTTGGGCCATAGATAGTCTTGACTTCATCGTAGAAATAACGCATGTCATTCACGTCTGCATATGCTTGTATTTTATGTGCTTTCATTGTAAACAATGTATTCTGGAGTGTTCGCAGAGTGGCTTGTACCTCCCTACATTGTACTGGCTTCTGAGGGATCTTGAGTGTGGGTTGTCAAGTGCTGCACTGTGAACACTTATGCATGTTGTCCAGCATAGTGTGAATAGACTAAGTTCTCATCGAACCAGTATTGGTGCGTTCTGCTGCTGTATCTGACGGTTTGAGCTGCTGCCTCATACAGATTGGTGGGGAGCAAGGTCCATTTTTATCAGCTGTACCCTCAGCACAAATAGGAGATTCCACGTTGGCCAATTTTCGGCTGACGGGTAGCAAGGGTTGTTTCTAGCATCATCGCTCTTGAGCCCGGCAATGTGGAGTTTCTTCTTAGTGGATCTTCGAGGGCAGATGGCAGGGCGTACTTCCATGTGCATTTTGGCAACAATGATGCGATGGTCCATCCAGTGCTCGGCTCCTCTCATCGCGCGTGCATATGTAATGTAGGAATTTGGGCGGGAGACGACTTGATGGGTAGCACACTTTTTATTAACACCAACTCACTAACACGTGTGACCAACTGCAGCCTATGCTACGCGGTTCCCCCGGCTACACATACACGGGCTCTTATGCCCCGTAGCTTCTAGGGAACCCACCCCAACTGGGGTCTGGGTCTCGACCACTGGGTCCCACAGCCTCGCCCTTACAAGGACGTCAGGCCGCGGGTCCCACGGTCTCGCCTCTGAGCCGCACAGGGTCCCGGCCCTTACAAGGACAGTGGGACTAGGGGTCTCAGGGCCCTATTTCTTCCAACTCCGTCTTCGATCTTCACTGGTTAACAACTCCTCGAGCGCTCCCGCGCATCCCCCTTTATAGTCCTCCGCTCCCGGGGGGAGACGGAGCCCATGCGGACCTCGATGAGAGCACCCACCCCAGTTGACCAATCACCACGCGCTGCCACACGATCCTTTTTCCCATCTTGTGTCAGCGCACACAACCACTCACCACGCGCCGCAACATGATCCATCACTGTCAGCGCGCGTCACCACTATACCACGCGATGTAGCCACACCCGACGCGCTCACACACGCTCCCCCCTTGTCAGCGCGTACCGCCACTACACATATGTCAGACTTCTTTGGTGTAATTTCGTCACGCTATTACGTAGTCTATTGAGTGTCAATGTTTGGACCTTGGATGCATCCCGGATGTCTTGTAATGATATTTCTGTTGAAAAAGTGTGTTTGTGATTATCAGATCACGCTCGGCACATAAGCTTAAGAGCCTTATGTCGTTTACATTTCTGACACCGTGCTTCCCAATCACTCCCTTCCAGGTTTAAGGTGTTCTTCCCCATTGGCATTAAAATCACCCATTAGGATGATTTTGTCAAGGCAGTGTCAAGTGACTGGTAAAACGGTTTTAGACACTGGTAGTGTCTGGAGCATATCCACTAAGTAGTGTGGCATGTTGTTTATTTGCCAAGGGGATACGGAGCAACATAAGTCTCTCACTTATGCCAAAAGGTGCTTCTGTGAGATTCGTCAGGAGGGTATTATTCACAGCAAATCTCACTCCATGTAAGTGCTGTTCTTCTAACAGAAAGTATAACACTCTCAAACTTCATGCAGTGACCCCCTCGCCAAGCAGCCTGGTTTCACTTGAAGCTGTGATGTAAATATTGTAGCGCTTCCGTTCAGCAGCTACAAGCGCAGTCCCATGCTGTGGGGCCTGTAAATTCCTTGGGTGGCATCCAGTAATGTTTTAAAATTTCATATCACAAATCTTAGGGATATAGTTTTGTTGTGCGTATTTCGGCCGCTAAGTGGAATGTCCCGAAAGGGGCAGTAACATATCCAGGAGTTTCTGAGTCGGCAATGGTTGGGCCACCTTTTCGAGGCCCTGTCCCATGTGGGGTGAGCATTGTGACTCCTAAATATGCCTGCTCAGTCGCACAGGGATCTGTCGGGATCATCTGCCACTCATCCCAGCTGCTGACGAGCAGGGGACGGGTAGGAGCTCCCAGAGCATTATTTTCTACTTCAATCACCAAACTACCCATCGCCGTCAGACTTTTAAGGTTTCAATTTAGGATTCGCCCTTTGGAGAAGATTCCTGCACAACGATAATGTTTTCGAGTGGTGTTGGGGGTTCGCTGTCCCAGTAAAACATTCTTCACTGTGATGTGGTTAGCTCCAATAGCAAGAGGACATTTAAGACGACCAGCAGCTTTCACACAGGAGCTCCAGTCTATTGGAGGACCGCCAATAGTGCGTTGCCAGCATTTAGTTTTCTCTCAGGGTGTGCTCCCCTAGCCTTTTTCTTCCCAGACTTACCCACAGGGCGTGTCCACTCAGAGTGGGCGGGCGCATCAAACCTCTGGGGACCACTGCAGCTCCGAGATCCCCTGCTGATTAGCCTGAGGCCATTAGGACACCCAGTTACGGTGTGTAACCACGAGGAGGCTCGGTAGGAGTCTTGGCGAAGGAGAGGCTGTGTACTGGGAAGGGAGGACTTATGCACAAGGCTGCTTCCCTGTTCACCACAGGGGCTACCCAGCAAAAGCAGGTTTGCTGATGCACGATCTACCAATGTGTAACCCATCTGAAGAGATTACCACAACATTTCCTGAAGCAACATTGACAACCAGTCACCACACCATTAGGCTCACAGGTATGCTGCACCCGATCTATGAACCAGCTATCGATGGGGATCCCATTAGACAGCCGGTAGGAAAAACGCCTGTGGGGCATTGTAAATAATTATGCTCTTTGAGAGTGCATGCCCAAGGATGTTGAGGTCCTTCATGTAGTTCATTGGTACACACAGGCCATGCTCTCTGAATAGCCAGTGCCTCTCACTGATGTCTTGGCTGGATACAAAATATTGAGCAGTTTGTCAGCATACACGTTTTTTTGGATTCAATAAAGAGAAAGATCTCAAAATGTTTCCACATCTCCGAAAACTCCCAAGAGTAGTATGGATGCAGGCATATGGGCAGTTGACATACACCGGGCAATTGACATACTTAAATAGAACAGGGAATATGAATGTTGCGTCCTTCAGATGAATGACTGCAATGCACCAGGGTTTCACCTAGGTCGAGGATGAGCAAGTATTCTGGGGTGCTGCGGGTCTTGAGTGGGAGTGCCGGCTTATGGACCAGCTGCTCCTCAGACAGCAGAGGGCAGGTTTGTGATGAAGGCGTTTGGGTCGAACACCTCTCAGTCCTCATCGTAGCACGTCTCGGCAGGTGTAGCGGACGACACCAGGTATGAACTCAAAAAACAGCGCACAATCAGAGTATTGAGAGCACGGGGTAAGCATTTACACTATGAGACCTCCTTTACCAGTGCGTTGTACGCCTTTTGGCGTCATCTGGTCCAACACCAATGGAGACTAGGCTCTAAGAAAAGCTGTCTCGGGTGTGGACCAATCAACTTCAAGGAGAGTGCATATCATTTTCATCATCAGAGTTGTTTATTTTTGTTTGCATTTTGACTGCTTGTGTTGTGGTTATTGCAAACATGATGCCTTGTATAAAGGTGTCAATTTTTGTACCAGTTAAAAGGGTAAAAACCTATTACTATGTTTTGCCACTGGTAAAGGAGGTCTCATAGAGTACAGGCCTTATATCAGGGATTGTGTTGTTCGCACGGATCATGCAGCCCTTCAGTACTCTCTGCGAGTGGACCAACCTTCCGGCCAGCTCTCACACTGGCTGCAAATATTTCAGGAGTACTCGTTCCAAGTTATATATCGTAAAAGGGTGCGACATTGTAATGCAGATACGTTGTCCCACTTGCCCCTGGCATAACGTTGTGCATGTTTGTTGGGCGCGGGCTGCTATAAACCGCCTTTGGTGGTCGCGCTTTGAACCTCACGTAGGTTGAGTGCAGGCAGCTGCAGATGGTGGATGGGTCCCTGATGGCATCGTGCTGCATTACAGCACAAAGGGTCTACTCCCACGGGAGGTCCACAAATTGTCCTTCATGAATGACTTTTGATGAGGTGGGACGAGGGGCTGCAGCGTCACTGTAGTGTTTTTCCCACCGTCCTACGGGACAGGTTGATGCGGGTGGTGCACGAGGAAAAGTTTTTGCACCTCGGGGTGCAAAAGACCTTATTGACTTTGCAGCGTGACTTTTATTGGCCAGGAATGTCAAGCGACGTATACCATTTAGTAAAAGGTTGCAGGAATTGCGCATGCTGGAAACTGCCAGTGAAGAAGTCTCAGCCTTCATTGCAGACCATTACGGTGCCTCGGATTAACGAGTTTGTTGCAATCGACATCCTGGGACCCGTCCCAGCCACGCAGAAGGGAAATACATGTCTCCTAGTAGGAATTGAATATTTCTCTCAGTAGTCGATGGCCTGGCCATTGCCCAACCAATTGGCCGTATTTATTGCTGATGGATTTATGCACGGCTATGTAATGAATAAGCGAGCCCCCTAGCAATTTCTCATGGATCACGGCCGGAATTTCTCATCGAAGCTGCTGCAAGAGAGAAAGTTAGAACATCACCATACCATCCCCAAACGGATAGTATGTTGGAATGCCTGCACAGAACTTTGACACCTATGCTATGTCAGGCGGTCAGCATGGCAAAAACCGATTGGGCAGTGTACAGGATGGCCCCGCACGCTTCCACGGAATTTTCACAGTTTTTCCTCATGTACCAGAGGGAGAATGAACCCTCCATGGAGGTCCAATTGGGTATAACGGGGAGCAAGGGATAAACGGCCCTATCCACGCCGCTGCAGGTTACGCTGTGCCACATGTCGGCAGCACACGACATGGCTAAGGTAAATACCGCAAAAGCTCAGGCGGCCAATGAAAAGAACGCGGGGCGGCATGAGCGTGTGCTTCCATGGGCCATCGTGTACAGGACATGGTTGCATTGCCTGTAGGTGCCTCTGGGCACGTCTCCTAAACTGCATCGGCCATGTCAGGGTCCTATGCAAGTGGTGGAGATTAAACGGCCACGATGTGTTTATATACAGGTGGGAGTCACCTTTGGTTGTCCATCCGTCACGTCTGAAACCAAACTTTCCTCCTCAAACTGAAAGCTCATCTCCAAGCACTGTATGGCCCGTGTCTGATGTGTCTGATGAGCCGGGGGAATCGGCCAATGCAGCCTCAGACCCAATGTTGACGCAATGGCTTTTGAACTGAGAGGGAGAGAGTCTGAAAGGTGGACTTTTTATTTATTTGTTCTTGTGTCTATCCAATGTTGATTTTCAATCTCAGCGGGCTCACACCTGGACATGGAAACAAAACAATTAAAGTAAAATTATATGAGCACAGAGCCCTCTGTAAATCCACTGGTTGTGAGCTTCCCCACAACTTGCCAGTCGAGGGGTTTTGTGACCAGAATTAACTCGACCACATAACTGAACGTTCCAACCTCGACACAGGTTGGTGGCTTGGCCTAGCGGTAACGCATTCGCTGCTTGTTGCAGTGGTGCACGGTTTGAATCCAGCCGCCACCCTGATGAGCACTGCAGCTTTATTAATCATAAGCTGTCTATCTCATCTTATTGATCTTCACATTTTATTTATAAAGCGCCTGAGCTCAATATGCAAGAGTTGGTCATTGTGTGCCAGCGTCATGGTCCAAATTTGAAAAGAATGATACCAGCAAATTATTAAATTGGAATTGAGATATCAATTATTTCCGTTTTACTGCATACAACAACAGTCATTCGCCACACAGTATCGGTGATTTCACAGCGGCGATTGTGCCTGGTTAAGTGCACTTTAAAGCTACGTCAAGGCATACGTACATACAAATACATTCTTACATCATTCACTGATTTGTTACATCATTCAATCGTTCCTTCCAGCACCTCCCACCAGCCTTCTGATGCTTTCATAATATTCCTGTAGGGCCAGCCGTTACTAGCGACATTGTTGCTAGGGACCCTCACTAAAGCTGACCATTAGATTAACGACACCGTCGCTAGGGATGCCAATACTAGTGTAGTGAGTTGCAGGGAGACGGACGACGGAGTTGAGGCACACTGTTTTTATTTACTCAGGGACATGCACAATAGTTGAAGGGGTAACGGCCCCTTCACCCGTACTAGCTGGGAAACCACCCTAGTACTAAGTCCCCTGTCCTGTTCCCCAGTCCTCCTTTAATGGGCTACGGGAGGCTGTCTGATCTGGCCCTGGTAAGCACAGATCCCGGCACCAGCTAAGCCGGCCTTGCCCTTACAAGGGCAGAGGTCCGGAAGCTCTTGGGCCGCGCCGCTGGCTTACCCAGCTCGGCCCTGACAAGGGCAGCGAGACAGGGGAGTCCCAGGGCCTAATCTCCCGGGTCTTCAGACTTCACTGGTCAGCTTCGTGTCAACTGGCCCCGAGCTCTCTGGCTCCCCGCCTTTTATAAAGATCCCCTTGGAGGGGCGGGGTTATGGGGGATCACAGAGCCCCCATGGCCCCCCAGTGGTTAACGGCTGCGGACGTTGGTGTAGACACCCGTGTGTGTGGGTGCAGACACCCCTGTGTTTCCCGTCCGCCTTTTCTCCCGTAATAACCCCTACACTAGCTACGGCGTTGCTAAGGGACGCCGTCGCTAATGACACCATTGCTAATGGTGTGGTTTGGGGTGGTGGTGAGTGGGAAGGTGTAGACGCGTGGTGTAGTCGTGATGTAGTGGTACAACTTGTTGCTGTAGTGGTGTAGAGCTGTGGTATTGTGTTGTAGTGCAGTGGTGGAGTGGTGCAGTGGTGTGGTGTGGTACTGTGTTGTGGTGTGTGGTGTATGGTGGAGCACAGTTTCATATTGTAGTTTTAATTGAGGTATAGTCTCAAACGATAGACAGACAGAGAGAGACAGAAAGGAAAGAGAGAGAGACAACAGAAGAGAGGCAAAGAGACAGAGAAAGGGACAGAGAGAGATACACTCCCCTGACTACCGAAACACATAAACATCGTCACATGCACACAGCGACACGCATGTTATATGATACCAATATCAGGCACGCCATGTAGACTACAGGCCCTGTCTAAAATGTCACCAATGTTTTCAGTTACATTAATCAAATCTGTATATTTTGAGAAAAATAATCATAGCCAAATAATAGTGTAGGCTGAAAACAACACAAATAATTAATTTTAAGGGCACACGGCAATGTGTGGATACTCAGATAAACCCTGACAGCAGCAGCAGTGACAGACAAACTGTGGACTGGTTCTGACCTAATTCACGACAGAGGTCTCAACGCACAAGCAAAGAAACTTCCACTTCTCTTTCAGATCACCACCCTCTACTGAGCAGTCACGATGGGTCTGACCAAAGTCCTTCATTGCTACCTGTGGTCTACCAACTTGTCTAACAATTTGTCGGTCAATCGTCCATCACCAATTCCATCTGTTCTACATCTTGCTGCACTTTCTCAATCTAACACGCTATCGGTTCCTTGACTTCTCAATCATTGCATTTTAATCATCATATCTGGAACTCTGTCAAGCTCCATTCTTAAGACATATCTAAGCTACTGCAGTCTTTTTGTCAGTAGGTTTTGTAAAAAAATCATCGTCTTAATTTGCGTTTATTTAAATTATTACTGCCTCGAAACTCTATACTTGCGATGCAGGTATTAGCACAACCTGCGTCGCAAGTTTGGTTTTCGTTTTAATTCGAATGTAATTTGCATTTTCAGTTTAAATAAACTTTTAACAATGCATTTGTTATCCAGCTCCTTTCTATACTCAAACTCCTTCATCATAATGTCCAGTGTGTAGCCACTGTGATCGCAACCATATTTTTTCTCCTGATATATATGTTGTTATTATGCCCGTTTACTCAAAGAAACCATCATTCAGTCTAAATACTCTTTGTTCAGGAAGGTTCTGCTCAGTATTCACAAGCGTAAGTGGCAATGTTGCTGCTGTTGTGTAACCACAATCGAGTCATGTGCAGGTGAGTTTTCAGCATTGCCATGTTTTGTCAAACACCATTTATATTTTGTGGGTCCTTTCGCTGTGGGCGAAGAACCTGAGAATCTAGAGGAAACCCATGGCGAGAAGAGAAAGAGAATACAAGCTCCACTCAGTCACCCTCATGCAGAGCAAAATTAGTACATTCCAACTCCACTCCCTCACACGCTCAATCACCCTCATACAGAACGAGGTGAAATCATGTCATCTCCACCCAAAAAGGCAGCCGAGTCTCCAATTGATCCAGGATCCTTTCTGCTGCGTCACTCTGCCTCCCAATTCACCATTATTACATTATTTATGTCGTTACGTAGCGTTGACCTCAGATGTACCTCATGTATCTTAGGATCCCGTCAATCTGATTGCGTTGGATTGTTGCAGAAAACTGGCAACAAATTGCCGGCTTGAATGCGGCACTCTGAGAGTCTGGACAGACAGACGACTGGGCTTGGACAGAGTCGCTAGACTCTGCGATGCGATGATGTGAATGCTTTTTGAGGCGTAATAGTGTCGTGGTTTGCACACTTTGCTACAAACTCAGACACCTGAGTTAGATTCCCGGTTCCAGTTCAGAATCACGATTATAATTTGTACTGGAGGAGTCTGACGACCATGCATTAAATGAACAACTCGATACGACACTAACACAAAACCCCTACATTGGATTTAACAGCTGCAAGCAACAATTAGAATGCAGGAGAATAAGAGTTAGGAAGCAGTAAAGTCAGCACGCAGATCAGAACATTGAATTCAGACACTGTGTCTTGTCTTGGTGTGGTCTGGGACTGTTTTTGTTGTTTTGCTGCCTTTCCCTAGCTTGCATTCGATATTGACAAATTGCCAGGCATGTATTTACTAATTACTTATTTACTACACTTAAATTCGTACATTTTTACTGAATTGTGTAATTTTTCTCTCTTTTGCACTCCTAGCATTGTTGTATTCCTCGTAGTAACTTGTTGATCCGCCCCTACTGGACATCTGTGAAAAAGATCTTCATAGCTCATCGGATTCCTCCTCCAGTCTTAATAAAGTTTCTCATTTTGAGAGAATAAATACAATCACAAAGACAAAGATTCCCCATGTAGCCTTTCACAGAATAATACGTAGGCTTTCGCAACCAACATCATCAATAATGCAAGTTTTTTGGGATAGATTAGATCGCGTAAATATATACAGACTGTTAGGGAAAGTGCTGTTAGTGAGCACCTATAAATGCCGGCACGGCTCAAATAATCGTCACTGGTGATGAAAGTTTGCGAGAATTGAACTCCGATCGCCAGGTTCATAGCACATTGCACTAACCGCTACACTACTGCTCTAAACATACACACAGACACAAGACTATGACAAAGATCCCTCGTATAGCCTTAACAGACTGCTGGGGCAAATGCTGTTGGCGAGTACCTATGAAGGCCAGCACGACACGCGAGGGGGTAGGTGGCCATCACCATGTTTACACACAGCACCAGATACTCATTTGAGGCTGAGTTGACCTAGGGGAGCCAAGGACAGGTTCAGATAATCCTCAATTGTTTTGGCAATAAAATGCAATCAACCTGTGGTCGTCGGGTTCATAGCACAGAGCACTAATCACTAGATGACCACTCATTTGTCAACACACAACTACCACCATTTGCCACTAAGTGGCGGTGACGTCACAAGCGCGATTGTGCCAGGCCATGTGCACTTTAAAGCTACGTGAAGCAATACGTACGTACATACACATTCTTACCTCATTCACTCATTCGTTACATCATTCAATCATTCCTTTCAACACATCCAAACAGCCTCTTGAAGCTCTCCTAATATTCCTGCAGGGCCAACCATTACCAGGGAACGTCGTTGCTAGGGACACCCTCACGTAGCCTGACCGGCACCGTCGCTACGGACGCCGTCGCTAATGGCGCCATTGCTAATGGTGTGGTTTGGAGTGTGGTGAGTGGGAAGGTTTAGACGCGTGGAGTAGTCGTGATGTAGTGGTACAACTTGTTGCTGTAATGGTGTAGAGCTGTGGTATTGTGTTGTGGTGCAGTGGTGGAGTGGTATGGTGTGGTTCTGTGTTTGAGTGTAGTGTGCTCCACGACACACCACAGTTTCGTATTGTAGTTTTAATTGAGGGTGTAGTCTCAAACGATAGACAGAGAGAACGGAGACAGAGAGAGAGAGAGACAGAGAGAGATACACTCCTCTGACTACCGAAACACATAAACACCGTCACATGCACACAGTGACACACATGTTATGATAACAATCTCAGTCATGCCATGTAGGCTACGGGTCCAGTCTAAAATATCACCAATATTTTCAGTGACAATAATCAAATCTGTAAATTATGAAAAAAACTCAATCATAAGCCAATAATAGTGTAGGCTGAAAACAACACGCATTATTTTATTTAAAAGCACACGGCCATCTGTGGATATGCAAAAACAAACCATCAACATTCCCTAAATACGTGCATTGTGGTCGTCTTATCCGATGTACTTCTCAACCCAACTTTGAGTAAACTGGCAGCAGCAGCAGTGACAAACAAACTGTGGACTGGTTCTGACCTCATTCACGACAGAGGTCTCAACGCACATGCAAAGTGACTTTCACTTCTCTTTCAGATCACCACCCTCTACTGAGCAATCACGATGGGTCTGACCACAGTCCTTAATTGCTACCTGTGGTCTACCAACTTGTCTATCAATTTGTCTGTCAATAATCTATCACCAATCCCCTCTATTCTATATCTTGCTGCACTTATTCAGTCAAACACGCTGTCGGTGCCTCTAGATCTCAATTATTGTATTTTAATCACCATTTGAGGTACTCTGTCAAGCTCAATTCTCCACAGTACTGCAGTCTTGTCGTTTCTCAGGAAGATTCTGCCAAGTATTCACAAGCGTAACGGGCAATGTTGCTGTTGTTGAATAACCCCAAATGAGTGACGTGCTGATGAGTTTTTAGCATTCGCATGTTTTGTCTATCACCAGTTGCATTTTCTGGGGCTTTTCACTATGGTTGGAAACCGGAGAATCTGGAGGAAACCCATGCCGAGCAGGGAGAGAGAATAGAAGCTCCAAACAATAACGCTTACTGAAACAGTCATGTAGAACAAGGGGGGGGGGGGGACATTTCAACTTCATTCATTCACACTCTCGCTCACCCTCATGCAGAACAAGGTGAAAACATGCCAATTCCACCCAAAACAGAACCCGTCTGGAATCACTCCCATACCCTTTCTGGTGCACCACTCTGCCTCTCAATACATAATTATTTAATAAATTATGTCAATGTGGTGTTGACCTCGGATGCACCTCATGTAACTCCTGAACCCGTCGATTCAGTTGCGTTGGAGTATGCCAGCCAACTGGCTGAGATCCAGTTAGCTAATCAAGGGCAGAGAGAGAGATTAAAAGGGAGCGTCACCGACGGTCGGGGCATTTGCTCGGGAACTAATCGGTAACCACAGGTGGACGACATAGGGGTTGACTGTTCGATATCAGCTAAATGGAAACCATCGAGGTTGACTGTTGGAGACTCAACTTGGTGGAAACCATCTGGGCTGTCTGTTCGACAAACAACTTGGTGGAAATGATTGGGGCTGAAGATAGTCGTAGTAATCACTAGTGTGGTTGTTGTTACACTAGGAACTGTAAATACGTTCAGCTAGAAATACAGCTCTACTTCTTCAAATATGGATGTCTCCAAGGAGCTTCTTTAAACATGCACACACACACGGATACATCGTTAAATGTATAATAATACAGGCTGGAAAACCATGTTTCAAACAAGATACACATTCCCTTTTATTAAAGCACAGTCATTTGTGGATATGCAAAAATCCGCATAAGCATTTCCAGAATCCGTACCGGTAAGGTTCAAAGTTACAAATCACATTGCAAATGTAGCTTAATCTAGCACGAATCTTCTGCTTCAGGGATAAAGGAGGACAAGGCAATGGCTTTGTCAAGCAGAGAAGGGTGGGGTGGACACTTGAGGTAGTTGGTCACTCAGTGACACACTAGTCGTAGGAGGCACAATGTTTATTCTACACTTTCCACAGTACAGGGGATAACTACACACGGGTCAGGATAGCCGGCACACTGCCTAACCCAACACCGATGAGAAGGTGAAAATGGGGACGAAGGATTGCTTAGACGACGGGTTCCATTCCCAAACCGCAGCATCCCTGACCCAGCGTCGGGGCCTCCCTTTTATCCTACCCAGCGTGGCCTGGCTCCGCCCTTGGCCACGCCCCCTTCTGGAACCTACCAGAAGGTTCTCGGCTTCACCCCACATGTCCCCTCTGTCACTTTACTCTACATTCGTTATCACGTGCCCTGCTGGCAGACCGGCTGCTGTGTCCTCAAATGTCCCTTCTATGCTAGCAATTGGCGCAACACGCTCCAGTGGCACATTTCACCTGCCCTGCTGGTAGACCAGGCTACTACACCCATAATCCCGCTCTCTACCAGTAACCAGCGCTACGTGCTCTAGTGACCCATTCTATGTCACTACACTTGTACACAGATCACAGCCACATGGACACAGATGCACACCATCACCAAAAAAGACAAAGAACACCCATATAGTCTTACCAGACTGTTGTGGCCAGTGCTGTTCGCGAGTAGTACCTATGAAGGCCAGCACATCCGACGAGGGGGGGGGGGGTGGCCAGCACCATGCCCAGCCGCCTTTGTCTCCCCAGTGACGATGTTTTCACACCGCCCAGTAACAGGCAACTTTTTCCACCCGTGCTGAATAGTGTAGTGTGGTTCAAGAAGGCTTGGACGACGTAGTCAGAGGCACACTTATTTATTCAACACAGTTGTATCTACAGGCCGAGATATACAACACTCGGAGGGGTATCGGCCCCTCCACCCGTCTAACTGGGAGATCGACAACCTATGTTACAGCTAGCCTATTCCTAGGTCCTCCACTATCGGGCTAGGGGAGGCTAGCTAACCCAGCCCTGGTTAAGCTGGGATTATGTCACCCTGAGTTCCCAGACCGGCTCTTACAAGAGCATCGGCTCTGGGCTCTTGGGGCCACGCCACTGGCTGGCCTTGGTCGGTCCTGAGAAGGACAGCGATCCAAGGGAGTCCCAGGGCTTATCTAGCAGGTCTTCTTGCTTCTCTTGTTAAAGCTGAACACTCAACCCCGAGCCCTCTGGCTCACCGCCTTATATAGCAATTCACCCCTGAGGGGTGGGGCCGTGGGGGATCCCAGCGCCGTATTAGCCCCCCAGGTTAAATGGTGCGGACGTCGATGTAAGCACCTGCTCGCGTACAGACATAGCCACGCCCAGTGTGTTTGTTTCCCATCCGTATCAACTCTATAACACCCCCTCCGTAACACCTCTACATCACCCCCCCCCCCTGTACAGCCCGCAGCCGTCCCGGCTGCAACAAAATCACACTAAAGATGCATGCCCCCCAAATCCGTGTGTGCCTCACGAAACTTTCAACAATAACAACAATAACAACAACAACAAAAACAACCCGACGCACCCCCCCCCGAATAAATACCCCATCCCGTAAAACCAACATATATACAAGTACCCAGGAAGCCCCCCCGCAAGGGCCCCCCAACGGCCGACCTCACAAAAGTCTGTGCGTTTTGGCGCGCGTTCTTGCGGCGGGCCCGTCACAAGGGGCAGCCCCGGCTTGCCCAGTGGCGGGTGTCAACAGTCCGGGTGTGAGAGTGTCTGGCTTCGCTGCTGAGCAACCCCCGACCCCCCCTGAAGGGGTTGGCGGTCGTGAGCACGTCACTCCCGGTGCACCTGGAGGTGGAACAGTCGGTGTAAAGTCAGGCGAAAGCAGCGAAGTCGGACTCCGGGAGTCGGTGGACCCCTCACATGTTTGGCCACGCGTGTGTGAAGTAGGAACATGGGCCGCAACGAATGGTTTCAATCTGGAGGGGTGCACGAACGACCAACGCTTCCCCCATTTGACACGCACACATTGTGGCCGCAAAACCTGCACCACTTCCACGGGCCCCCGCCACGGCCGCACCAGCTTAGACGAGGTCGCCAGTGGTACTTGGGGACAGTGCAACCACGCCTTGTCACCCGGTTTCCACTGAAGCACATGCGCCCGACCCAGCCTGAGCCTCTCATTAGCCTTCTGGCGGAGTTCCGAATTCTGCATGGCCGCCTCCCGTGCCTCTGTCAATTTAGCGATGTTGAATTTAACATGTTCGGTCAATTTAGATTTACCATGCGGCGTGGAGATCTGCAGCTGAGTCGGAACAGGTGGGTTAGGCTCGCGGCCGTACATTAGGAAGAAGGGTGAAAATCCGGTCGCCGCATGGGGAGCCATTCTGTATGCCGCCAAAACCCCCGGAATCTGATAGTCTCAATCGGTCTGGGATTCGGAGACCTGTTGGGACAGCATGGACGTGATAGTCCGATGCAGACGCTCCACCATCCAGTCAGTTTGCGGATGATATGGGGAGGTACGAATCTTTTTCGTTCCCAGGAGCTCGCATACTTCGTGGAGAAGTTTTCCCAAAAATGTTTTACCCTGGTCGGTCAGCAGCCGCTCCGGAGCACCTTTGTCGAGGACGTAGCCCTGGACAAAGGCCTCCGCAATGGCTGCTGCCGACTGGTTGGCGAGGGGCCAGGCCATAGGCCATCGCGTTAAATATCCTACCCCGGTTAACAGGTATCTATTTTCCCTAGGTGTAGCGGGAAATGGGCCCAGAATATCCAATGCGACGAGCTCATTAACCCAGGAAACTGTGATAGACTGTAACGGTGGGTTAGATCCCCTTGCTGGTGGCTTCCTTTGCGCGCACTGAGTACATGAACCTTAAGATCATCCACATCTCTTGCCATGCCCGGCCATGAAAAATCCAGCTGGAACATGGCAAGGGTTTTGTGAGTGCCCAGGTGAAGGAGTCGTTCGTGCGCAGCCCACACCACTCTACCCCTCAATGCGGAAGGCACCACCAGCCGGTGTCGACGGGATTTCCCGTCCCAGTGCATCAAAAGACCCTGGACCAACCCCCACGAGTCGACATTTCCCCCCCCCCCCCCGCACAACTCCCCCGATACGACGGCGCAAAGCGAGGAGAGAGGTGTCCTCCATTTTGAGGCATCCCCACTCCGCAACAGACAACCCCAGCAAGGAATCCCTCCCTTGTTGCTCAATAGGGCCCGCAGTCGAAGGCGCGTCAGCGGCGGCCGCAAGGACCGGATCAGATATCACATTCGGAGGCCTGCAGCGCCCCTAACCCAGGAGGCATGCACACTCGGAGGTGGTTGGTAACCGTGAAAGAGCGTCTGCATTCTTGTGGCGAATGCCTTTATGATACGTAGTGTCAAAATCGAAATCCTGGAGAATCTCCAACCATCGAGACAATTGTCCCGATGGCTGTTGAACTCGCAAGGCGTACTGCAGTGCCGCATGATCTGTGCAGACGGTGAAATGACGACCGTACAGATATGGGCGATACTGTTGAATGAAGTTAACGATTGCCAATAGTTCCCGACGGGTAACACAGTATCTTTGTTCCGCCGGAGACAACACCCGACTGCCGTACGCTACCACACGTTCTACGCCGTCAACAACCTGCGAAAGCACGCCCCCAATGCCCGTGTTGCTTGCGTCCGTATCGAGCAAAAAGGGTTTTGTGAAGTCAGGATAATTCAATGGCGGAGCCCCCACTAGAGCGTCCCGGAGGGAGCGAAAAGCAGCCTCCTCCTCCTGTCCCCAGTGAAACCTGACCCCCTTCGATGTAAAGGCATGTAAGGGCTTTGCAATTGTCGCGAAATCAGCGACAAAGTGTCGGTAGTATGACGCGAATCCAACGAAACTCCTGACCTCCCCCACGGAGGTGGGAGTCGGCCAGGAGCTGACACATTGCGTTTTGGCGGGATCAGTAGCAATACCTGAGCGTCCGACAATGTGGCCCAAATACCGCACCGATTCGCGTAGCAAATGACATTTCTGGGGTTTGAATTTTAAATTAGCAGCCCGCATTTTGAGGAAAACCGCACGCAACCTCTGGAGGTGTTCATCGAATGTTTTACTTAAGACGATGACATCGTCTAAATAAATCAAACATGAATCCCATTGCAACCCAGCCAAGACCAATTCCATTAATCGCTGAAAAGTTGCCAGCGCTGAGTGGAGCCCCATCGACAAGCGGTTAAATTGGAAAAGGCCGTGCGGGGTACGGAAAGCAGTTTTAGGTTTAGATTCGTCATCCAGAGGGAGCTGCCAGAATCCTGAAAGCAAATCCAATGTGGAGAAGAATCGCGCCACTGCCAAGGCATCAAGCGATTCATCCATCCGAGGAAGCGGGTATGCGTCGGCTACAGAAATTTTGTTCAGCCGACGAAAATCGACACAAAAGCGCAATGAGCCGTCATGTTTTTTAACTAAGACAATTGGCGCACCCCAAGGGCTGGTAGAAGGGGATATAATATCGGCAGCTAACATGTCATCAACGGCCGATTTGACATGGTCCTTTTCGGCGGGACTCAACCGAAAAGGATTTTGGCATATTGGCGCGCTGTCACCCGTGTCAATATGGTGTCGCAGCAGTTTAGTACAACCCAGATCGTATTTGTGTTGACTAAAAACGTCGGAAAACTCGCGCAGGAGGATTCGAAGCCTCTCACGCTGTGAGTCGGACAGGTCCGATGATCCCGCACAAAGCGCATCGAGCCACCCTTCATCACGGTCCGCATGTGGTTGCGACGAAGGAGCAGTGCTCACGTGACTAATGACGGGTTCCTCACAGGGTACCGGCGTCGCGTGCGCAAGCATGGTCCCTTGAGGAACCACAGTCGTACGCGATCCCACATTGAGGACCGCGATGAAAGGGTTCCCGTCCCCTTTCACAATGGTCTGGGCCGTTATTAAGTCAGGTCCATTAACCCCAGCTCTAGATGGTCCCAACAGAACCCCCTGGTCCCCAATCCCCTTAGCAAATGGTCGACGCAGCCTAAGAGGCACGAGCATCTGAGCTCCCGGCGGTACGCGTACTGTCCTCGCAACCAGCGCCGGTACCGTCGCAAATGCCATCCGACCCGTAGAGTGGGAGGGCAGGAACGTAACACGTCGGCCCGACGGGAGTTCAATGCAACCCTGGTCGACTAGGATACGAATCGCCGTTTTGGCCAAGAAATCCGTCCCCAACAGGCACGGAACCGCCAGCGAGGAGGAGACCAATATCGGGCCGGAAAATTTGATGTCCCCAATACAAATTTGCGCGCGGATCTGTCCAATAATGCCCAGTGAGCCCCCGTTAGCAGCGTAGCATGGAACATCAACGGGGAGCAAGGGACGGCTTTGAATGGGGAGAATGTTATAAATCAATTCGGAAACAATAGTTGCCGATGCTCCCGTATCAACTAGGATCCGCACCTCAACCCCGTCAATATGCCCCACAACGACCGACGACCCCGACGACGCGGCAACAACGCGATGGGCCAACTCGGACCACTGGCCCAGTTGGAATGCACTCCCCACAGTGGCACGTTTCGGCGCGACGACAGGCAATTTACGACCCCTGTCCGTTGCGGTGCGTGAGTGTGTGACAGGTATGTGCGTAGGCCAAACATGTGGGGTGCCACGACTCGCCGGAGTTTGCTGGTGAAGCTTGGGTAGAGGCGCAACGTCCTGCTGAGGCGTTGCCCCGCGCTGTCGAGGAGCCCGGCATCCTGAAGCCACATGGCCCCGGAGGCCACAATTGTAGCAGTGCATGAGTGCTCCAGATGACTTGGGCTGATCCTGGCGGCTCGGTCCATCCCGAGCTGGTCGTACTCCGGATCTCCACTCCGTCGGGCGATCGACGGTGCAGATTTCTTCCGATGGGAGGGTGGTTGCAGCCACGGTATGGCTGGCCGCCACCTTGTTGGCCTTGCGACTCTGGGATAGCAAGTTCGCATGGATGTGTCGCGCGGCCTGCAGGGAACACATCTCCGTGTCGTCTTGTGCTAAGACGACAATGTCCAACTCATCCGACAACAGCAGGATTTTCTCCGTCACCATGGCGTCCACCCCTTCCTCATCCATCCGTGGGAAAGTCGTTTTCGCCATGGCCAGGAGAGCTGTACGGTACGCCAGGGGCGACTTCTTGGCGCCCCGCTGGCGATCGTAGAACAGCTGCCTGCAGTCCGAAGGTGGTCCATAGACTGCAGCCAGGAGTTGAAGCACCATCTGCAGCCTGGCGCGCTTCGCTCTCGGCGCCGAGGTGAGGGTAGCGAGGGCATCACTGTCGAGCATCGCTGGCAGCGCGCGGAGTGCTTCATCATCCGTCCATTGTGCCATCTCTTGGTGAGCGAGAAAGTGTCTTTGGAAGCCACCCCAGTCACCGTCTTCACCCACGAACTCCTTGAGAGGTGGTAAGCGCTGTTGTAACGCGGCGTCCGCAGTCGAGGATCGCTCTCTTTCGTTCCCGTCACTCCGTACGGTTTTGGCGGGAAGGGCGTGTGGCATCGGCAGTCGCTCTGTTGGTGATGCGCTGGCCGCTCCTGACGACGTGGCGGCTTCTGTTTGCCGAACGTCGGTCACGTGACGTAGCCCGGCCCCGCCCTCAGCATTCACTGTACCCATGGCGGCAAATTCGAATTCGGGCCCCGTGGAAATGGCGGGAACCGGCGCTGCATGTCGGCTATCATCGCTCCGTGCAGCTCCTCCAGCCCCCAGTCGAGTAATTTCTTCCAATGTGGCGGCTGCTGCGTAAAGTAGTTCCGCCAGTCGTGAATGAGCCAGCCGCAGTCCGTCAGCCGACGGCCCCCATCCGTCCTGACTTTGCGGTGTGGGTGAACTTGGCCCTGGCTGCTCGGAGTCGCCTTCAGCCATCTCGGGTGCAAAGTCGGCCGTGGTTTCCTCCGCCCCCGGTTCCCTGGTACGAGCCGTTCGTCTCGTGTCCATCCTTTTAGAAGACCACTTCTGACGCCAGATGTAGTGTGGTTCAAGGAGGCTTGGACGACGTAGTCGGAGGCACACTTATTTATTCAACACAGTTGTATCTACAGGCCGAGATATACAACACTCGGAGGGGTATCGGCCCCTCCACCCGTCTAACTGGGAGATCGACAACCTATGTTACAGCTAGCCTATTCCTAGGTCCTCCACTATCGGTCTAGGGGAGGCTAGCTAACCCAGCCCTGGTTAAGCTGGGATTACGGCACCCTGAGTTCCCAGACCGGCTCTTACAAGAGCATCGGCTCTGGGCTCTTGGGGCCACGCCACTGGCTGGCCTTGGTCGGTCCTGAGAAGGTCAGCGATCCAAGGGAGTCCCAGGGCTTATCTAGCAGGTCTTCTTGCTTCTCTGGTTAAAGCTGAACACTCAACCCCGAGCCCTCTGGCTCACCGCCTTATATAGCAATTCCCCCCTGAGGGGTGTGGCCGTATTAGCCCCCCCAGGCTAAACGGCGCAGACGTCGATGTAAGCACCTGCTCGCGTACAGACATAGCCACGCCCAGTGTGTTTGTTTCCCATCTGTATCAACTCTATAACACCCCCTCCGTAACACCTCTACAATAGCATTGTGAAGTTAGGTCACATAATGCCTTCATGGCGTGAAGTCTCAATCACAGCACGCATTTCCTAGCATTGAGAATCACTGAGTTTGAAGAGAACGCCTGCATTTTCCACCAACAACACATGGACCCCATCTGAAAACGAAGCAAACCTTTTCAGATAATTACAGTGGGATATAGTTGGACTTTGTGGTGAGAAGAAGATATTTATGAGGATGACTATTGAAGCACAATTATGCGAATTCACTGGAACATTAACTTGATGACTTTGTAGATTGGTGGGGAACACGGCCAGGATTTATTGTAGGGGTCACGCAAGGGTCAAGGGACTACACCCAGAGAAATTATGAAAAATTGGATGCGATTGGAGGAAAAACCCAAATGATACATTTTATTTTTCGTGTAGATTTTCGGTACAGCTGTAGTATAATAAAATATTTAAAAATACTTTTAAAAACACGCGTTAATGAAATGTACCGTACTCGTAATGGCAGAACTCCACGACTCCAGGAAGTGACCCCGCAGCTTGCCATAGTGTAAGGGACCGTGGTGATTTTCAGGCAACGTGAGTTGAGCGTGGACATTTAGACCCGTAAAAAAGATCGTTTAAAAATATATATTTAAATTTTTAATGATAGAATACGACAACAGACAGAGTTAAATAAAAGCTGTAAAATGTAAAAAAATACTGTATATATATTACATTTTTAATGATATATAATTTTGTCATCAGTATGACATAAGTATACCAAGTTTGCAGTCTATAGAACATTGGGAGGTGGGTAAAAATTTAGTTACAAGATTTTTAAAGGATACAACAGACTGGAGTGAGTTAAATAAAAGCGTGTAATTATAAAAAGAGATAACATCACTGTGGACTGAACCCCATCACCACCACTATTGACAGCCGGATGCTACAGATCGAAAGTCCTGGAGGTGTTGGTCGACCGGTCTTTACATTCACTGTAAAAGTATTTTCTGTTCCAAAAGTCAGTCCCCGCTCTCATCCTCAAACATGGTAACGTGGACAAGCCTAGCGCTGGCTGTTTGTGAGCCCCTTGAGGGTGGGGCAAACGCCCGCAGCTGAGAGGGCGCACGGCCAATTCAGAGAGCACAAACAGAACCCTAGACAGAGCTGCACCCGACTCCTCGCCAGGTGCCTCTCTCTGATTGGCTCGCGGACTTGCTGGGAGTCGGAGGGACGAGGATCTGGGAGGTCTCTGCCTGGGGTGAGTCGTAGCGGCACTCGCTAGCGTCTCTCGGACGCTCGAGCGGCTGGAAGTCTGGCTGGGCCCCTCGCTGACTCGAGGAGAAGAGATCTACGTTTTTCCTCTCCTTCCCAAATCGAAAAAAATCCCTGGCTAGGCTGTGTTGCCCTCCCAGCCAATCGGGGCACCTCCCTCTGCTCACTCTAGTCTTCGCCCTAATCCGCGCAGCCAATCGGGCGCCTACCTGGCGTGTGGCTCACCGGTGCTTCCTAATCCATTAACTACGTGCTCGTACCCATCCTCGTGTTCTCATCTGCTGCTGCCCAGCTCCTTTTGCTTTGGCTAGCTTGTCTTTGCTCTACCCACGGCCCTATTCTCCTGTGTTCGGTTTGTGCACGGTTTGGTTTTCCACCACCCGCAATTTCAAATCTCCAGCCGTGTTGAAGCATCCACCACCAGTGGTGCATCAAGCACTATATCCCACCGTTCTACCCACGTACAGTACTTGTCCGCATCTTTTGAGTGTTGCGCAGCAGTCGTCAAATTTTACTGCTGTAATTTATACCTCGTAAAAGTGTACTGCCATGTAATATACAATACCACAATGTGCCCTTAATGATGGCCCCTAAGCATTGGAATGCTTGTGAGGTTGAGCGTAATGTGAAAAGGGCAGGGAGAGGGTTTTCTTTACCTTGGTACTCTGCAAACCTCCTGGCTACTCTGCAAACCTCCTGGTTACCATCAAAGGTTTGTACACGAAGCCATACAAATATACAAACACAGACATAATTTCAACCGTGATGATGGGTACAAACTGAGTAATCATTGGAAAGATGTGATTAACCATGCAAAAAAGATTTAACTACACATATTTGGACCATCTTATTGACAGACAACTATTCTTGAGTTACTGTACAGGTTACTGATAGACAGCCAGTTTTGTTTTACCATGTTTAGCTTCTTTTTTCACACACTGGTTTCTTGCTATAAGTTTTACCCACCAAACAACATAGCAGGATGCCGTTTCTTCCTGACCTGCTTTTGTGCTTTTACCATCTACATGGCAGAGGCTCGGTGTCATTAGCAGCAGTTGCGCTTTAAACAACTCTGGCACCCCCACCCCCTCTCAGGCTCAGTCCTTTGTTATGTAGTCTAGCCGTAGTGTCAAACCGCACCTTACCATAATAAAGGCTCCGTCCTTTGTTATGTAGACTAGCCGTAGTCTCAATCCGCACCTTACCATAATAAAGGCTCAGTTCTTTGTTATGTAGACTAGCCATAGTCTCAAGCCGCACCTTACCATAATAATAAAAAGTGGGCCGTTCCTGGCCCATCCCCCCCCCCTCAACCAGTATATATACGGGGTAGTATCTCTTGGAATTTCTCATTTACTTGATACAGCAAACGTGCTGTGACGGTTCCACCTGAAGACGGAAGCTTGTGTTGCCTCCGAAACGTCGTGATTTTAATTTTATTTAAATTTTACTTTTATTAATTTTAATTTTATTTTTGCCTACGTAACTTACCGAAAAAAACCTAAGAATATGAATTATTGCAGTCACGAAAGCTTCAAATCTAGAATACGTTGCAACTGTTAATTCCTCCTGTTTGTTAATACTTCTCTTTTCCGTGTGCATCTGTGCAGAGGTTTTCTTTTTGCGGTTAAGCCATAGTCACCACATACCGCTCGTATCAATGCGGATAAACGGAGCAGCGACCCTCTACTCTGTAGAGTAACATTGGTAATAAACGCTTGTTACAATATGAACAGAGCATTGAAAACGCGTACTATTTCATGTACTGTTTACAAAGTGTGTTCACAAATCTACACTGATAAACACGATGATTGACAGATGGGGTGTCAATTTTTTTGTTAGTGTATTTAAATAGAGGTTCTGTAGTTTTTCAGTTGTAAAGGCATAGTTTAACAAAAAAAACACTGCCACCATCCTTCAAACCCATTATTGAAAAATAGCAAAGTTTTTGTTTACATTATAATATAATGTTATGCGAGAGCCGGGGGCTTATGGGACCCCGGGGTCTCACCATAAGGTCCATATGGGTGAGCGAGTACACTGTAAGAACGATTATCATCGTCATCACCATGCTTACTGTTATCGTTATCTGAACTTCACTATCAACTTTAAAGGTAAGTAACAGGTATTTTTGTCAGGGGCGGTGTTTTCATTAGGGCGATTGGGCGACGCACCACCAATGTCATTCAACCACAGAGTCACGCTAGCCGTCACTGTGCCTCTGGATATAGTCCAATCAGCGTCATGTCACGTTCTGTGGAGTACCGCTCTTTTTGGGCGATTTCACTCCGGCTGAGAATCGCCCAGAGTGTTCCATAGACTTACATTCAAAGATGTTTTTTTTCGAACGGGGGGCGCTGCAATGCATTCTCTATGGCTTCCGGGAGGGCTCGCACTAACGTGCTTACGTCATCATACGTAAGCACGTTTCAGTCAACAATTTTATTTGTCGCCACCTAGTGGAATCTTTAATAAAAGAAACTTGAGTAGATTGTATTAATAGTGAGTATCAGAAACAAACAAGATGTATTGTAAGAGTCACTTTATTTTCATTAATATTAAGAAGTGAAGTTTGCCTTTACATGCTTAAGCTGTTAATTTATCCTTTGGCATGGGGTGGACCTTATCCTTATAAATCATCCAGACTTTGCCCCCCCTGAGAGATTTTGCAGGAGCCACCACTGATTTTTGTTCACTAAATATTGAAGGTTCGTGCTATACAGTACTTGAGGCATTATTTTCGTGTTTACTGAATGCATAAGATGCATAGTTAGGCTTCGATGAGAGTGGCCACTGAACCTAACCCTGTATTTTCCATAAGCCTTTAGTCTTGCCAACCACGTAGGTGTTCAGGAACCGTACCCCATGGTGGGCGAGGGATTGCTATGTTTTATTAAATTGTTTACACCCATTTTGGGTTCAAAGTATAATATTGTTGAAGTCTTCACTTACTGGTTATATACGATCAAGCTTGGGCAATATTAAACATTTACGAACTGGACCTAGGTGTAAAGAGAGCCATGTATGGCTCACGTGGTGATCGGCTTTGCCGGTCCCGCTTTGTAGCCAATGAGGGGAGAGCCAGGAACATGGCCTCGGCGTGATCACGGCATGCTAGCTAAGGTGATTGGCTTGGCCTGATCTTGGCCTCAGCTAATGGGAAGCCGGATCAGAGGCGTGGTCCCGGGAGTTGACGGGGAATGATCTGGAATGTTCGACGCTTGACTACTGAGGATTGGCTTAGGGGTACCATGTGACTCAGGGGTTAAAAGGGTGTTGTAGTGTTGTGTTATGAAATTTTGATAAAATAATAAAATTAATAATTTTCCGAAAAATGCGCAAATCGCATTAATTATGATAGTGTGTGTATTAACATGCATAAATTATGATAATGCGTGTAATTATATGCATAAATTATGATAATCGTAGTGATTTATGCGGATGCTTGCGATTATGTTAATGTGTGCAGTTGTGATAATTAGGCTTAGCTTCGTTTATCCAGAGTTATATCAATCAGGATAACACGATTATCGTCGATTAAACATTTACTGATTATCTTAGTGTGTTTATATTATTTTAATTCTCCAGGTTCAGATCTCATCACAGGATACAGTTGTCAAGAATAAGACAGTTTTGCATGGACTTGGAAAGAAGCACTCGAACAGTTGGTGTTAAGCAATTTTAATTCTAAACAAGCACATGACACTCTAGTATGCGAAAGCGAGTATACGTCAATAAATTCATGGGCAATCTTATGCAATTAACGAAATTGAATGACTAAAAATACTTCTTCATTGGCGAAATTATGCAGTTAACGAAAATGAATGACTAAACATTTCTTATTCATGCAGCTCGACGGCAGCAACTGCTTTGCACGATCAGTTGATATTGAACGCACCACCTCGAAATGGCAACCCTTTTTGAAACGCAAAGACAGTTTTTCTTTTAAGTCTTATTCGTGTGCGTGCTGTGTGTGCGTTGTCCCCTCGTAATATTAATTGTGTCGTTAGCTTGTGTGGTGTAGGAGGATACAAACAGCGGCCAGGTGTTCCTCTCGATTGGGCGTGGCCGCCGCTCTGCTCCTGCTGCTCACTTCGCTCGGCGTGTCGCTCGGCTTTTGCTCTCTCTCTCTCTCCACTGCTGGATTGAGCGGCGTTGGCACGATGCTGTCCTTGAGGATGCTCGGTCGCTCGTGTCGCTCGTGTCGCTCGGTGTCGCTCGGTGTCGCTCGGTGGCGCACGGTGGCGCAGGGTGGCGCACGCGCTTTCTTGGTGGCAGCCCCCGGCTTCTCCACTGCTCGATTGATTGTTGAAGTCGGCACGATGCTCGCCGTCGCTCTGGACGTCTTGTGTGTTCACACTGGTCGTTGGTCGGTGTGCCCTCAGGCACACGGCGCATTCGATGGCGCTGTCCTCTCCCTCGCAGCCGCTTGACCAGGCTTCCTCCTCCACTGCTTCGCGCTCTCTGCTTTGCCCGCTTGGTCGACGCTTGGCGATCTCCGCCCTTTTACAGGTTGATTGCTTGTCGTCACTCGTCACTCTCTCTCTCTGCTCCGTGCTTCCCCTTGTTCGTGCGGCTGCCAGCTTTACTTCGCACTTAACTTTGTTCTGCGAGAAGCGACACCTACCATCAGCATCGGTGGTTCGTTTCCTCACGACGCTCCGCCAGCCGGAGCACGGCTGAAACCCCGCCCCGACCCAGGTTGAACTCAGACTTCTGCGACTCGAACGACCCCTCCTCGTTCCATCTCTCCTCGAGGCACGATTTGCCCCAGCTCTCTTGCGAGCCCCGTCGCAACGCTGCGTCGCACGCCGAGTTGCGAGACTGAGCACGACTCAACCCAGACTGCTCTCAGACTGTCACTCTAACGATGTCTCGTCACCGCGGAACCTCGTCCTTCTGTATGACGAAAAGCTTCTTCGTTGGCGGCGACGAGAAGAGATTGAGCCGAAGCCCTGGAGATCTGTGGTGGGGGCCAGAGCCCTGTCGATCTGAGTTGAATGGATTTCTCCCCGGCTTATATTCAGGAAAATCCACTCAATCTTCCCGAGTTGTTTGAAGGCCGTCATATATCTTTCTGTGGGTTGAACACATCTGCGTTCGTGTGTTTCGTGTGTCGTGTGTGTGTTTATTAGTAAAGACCCAGCGGTGTAACCATTCTGGGAGGAGGGGTGGGGAATGTTATTTTGCTTGCGTGTGCAAATCTTGCTGTTTGTGTTCAAAACGCGATCATCCTCCTCTTTCTTTTGCGAGAGACAAACAACCTAAAACAGTGCGAGAATAAGCAGACATCACCGCGATCCCTCCTCGCGACCTTTCCTAACCCTCCAAGCATTCCTGGGCCATCTGTTTGTGCTGCGGGGAGACAAAGACGGCCGTGCTTAAACTCCAACGTGGGCGCCCTCTCCCCTCTCCGCGTCTCTTGCGAGGGAAAACAACCAATGTCAGCACAAACCCCCCCCTTTGTGACCTTTGCTCCCTCCTTGCCTACCCTGGGTGGGTCATTCTGAGGTCAGACCCCGCTGGAAGACAAAGGTGGTCGAGGAGATGTTTGCAATACATTTATGTGGTCCTGTGTGTTACATTTTATTCTTGAATTAATTTATGAGTTCCTTCGATCTTAGTACGTGGTTATCAGTCGTCTATGTTAAGAATATTCGCCATGATCCTCGTCACATTATTATTTTGGGGCTTCGCTCAGTTTAGTTCTCCAGAGATTGGTGTTTATTCGAAGTATAATTTTTTATGTCCTGAGTTAAGTGCACGCACTTAAGCTTCTGGAATTCGTTACTCTTTAGTTTTTCGGAAGCTCGTGTAGATAGGAAACATATACTTCTAAATAATATGTATGCGGTGAATATAAGGGAATTACTAATAATAAGATTATTGTTTGTTGGTTAATTATCTATGTTAAGTTCTACGTTTCGGTAGGAAAACGTTAAGGAAAACGCGAGTTTCAACCGTTGTTTGCTCTGGCACCTTATCTGTACATCTCCAGATGTCTTTGGGAGGTTAGTCCATACATCTTTTGTCCATCTGGATGTTCTATGACCTCTTGTGACCGAATTCCTATCATTTCAACCGCCCTCCATGTCTCATGGACTCCCGGTGTGCCCGTGAGGAGAAGTGAGCCGTCCTCATTATAAAAAAAAAATATATAGATATATAAAAACAAAATTTTTTTTTTTTTTCTTATTATTCTTAATATTAATAACGGAAAACAGGGCATAGATCCAACAAGGGGGAGAGGCGGAGGAGTCGGGAGCAGACCTGGGAAACGCAGAGAGCAGGAGCCACGCACATACGGGGCTCTGGGTGCCACGTGGCGTGCAACTTAGCTGACTGTCTGCCCGCTTCCCGTTGCCTGCCAGCAACGGGGAGTGTGAGTGTAAACTGTGGAAGTGGAAAATAAAGGACTGATTCCAAGAGCCGTCTCGAGAAGGTTTATTATATTGGTGTCAGAAGTTCTTCTGGGACCGTTTGGACGATCTTCAAGATGTCCAAGCACCTCTGAAAAAAGAACCTACCCGAGCCTCCATCGGAAGAAGATGCCGAGACGGACGAAGATGATCTGTTGGGGGCTACAGCTCCTCTGCCGCCAGCTGCTGCTACTCTCCTCGACGCCTCTCAACGACGACAGGGTGAAGATACGACCACCTCAGGGGCAAAGGACGGATGGCGGCTGATGGCGGAGCAGATCGAGTCCTTACGCGCAATTCTGCTGAGTTTGGTGACAGCGGTGGCACCTCACCAGCCGTGGGTCGCCACATAGCAGGCCAGCTTAACGCCACGGATCGGGAATCTGCGTCCGCCGCTGCTCCTGCTACGTGGGAAGAGGCCGACATCTTGGGCGGGGCGGCAGCACCGGAGCCTGTGGGCGCCATCTTGTGCAAAGCTGCCACCACGCGGCCTCCGGATGCCATTTTGACTGCGACAGGTGGAACGCGGGAAACCACATCGGAGACGCCCGCGGCATCTGCCTGCCACCGCGGACATCGCCTTCCACAGATTAAGGAATTTATGGCCGGGGGCGATTGGAGTGCTTTTACATTGCGAGTCGAGTCGGCCTTCAGATCCGTGCGATGGACGGAGGCGGAGGCGCTGGAAGCGCTACCCACACTGCTCGACGATGTTTCTCTGGGGGTCTTCCGCTCCATCCCGGCGTCCAAGAAGAAGATGCTTCGTGATGCTTTCGCTGAGATGGCGAAGTTCTACGACCCGCCGACAGCAGCCACGAGAAAATGTATGTCTCGTCGTCGAGGATCGGAGGAGTCGCCTTTGGCTTATCGGGGGGCGTTGATGGCGTTGGCCATGGCCGCCTACCCCGACACGACGGCCGATCATCTGGATCCTCTCATCGTTTCCCGTATGCTGGAGCTGGCCCAGGAGCTCAACATTTTGCTGCCGGTATGCAGCCACGAACCGCTCGCATCACGATGGGTGGTGCGCTGCCTGGACGCTAAGTTTAACATCAAGCGATGGGACCAGATGGCGGCGTGGACGGGGAAACCCGAGATCGACGGCCCACCCTTGGGGTGGTCTCCACGACGGGTCGTCCACTGCTCTGACGACTCCGGCGACGACGAGGTGCTGGCCGCTGCTGTTCCGCACTGGGCTCCGAGACGGCGGCTGCACGACCAGCGTGGTGACTACGCGAGCCGTCCACGTGCGGGAGCCGAGTCGACCGACCGCCGGCCGACGACGGCCACGTGCTTCAAGTGCGGCCGACGCGGCCATTTCGCCCGCGACTGCCGCTGCCGACCTCTTCCTTCTCTGCTTCTGCCGCGGGGGCCTCCATCTCCTCCACCGGGCGCGGAGCCGCGACACCCTCGGGCGAGTCGGCACAAATCGGAGACCCGGCAGGTCGTGTCACATCATTCATCCACTCGCACTCATAGTTGCACTTCTGATGATAATTCTCATTCTTCTGCATTTTTTCCACGCTCTACTACACAATGGAAAAAATTGGCTCATAGGGTTGTGGCTGCGGCATCGGGCTCATCGACGGTACAGGGTACCATCGAGGGCATCGACGTCCGTATTTTGGTGGACACTGGCGCATCTGTC
This sequence comes from Lethenteron reissneri, assembly GCF_015708825.2. Taxonomy (NCBI): domain Eukaryota; kingdom Metazoa; phylum Chordata; class Hyperoartia; order Petromyzontiformes; family Petromyzontidae; genus Lethenteron; species Lethenteron reissneri. Next base: position 35,372 of record NW_026892150.1, read on the forward strand.
ACCATCATTTCCAATGTTATTTTTCATCTTTTGTCTATTCCCACGTCATGGGTATCTGTGGTCAGGTCGATGTGTGTATCGCTATCGGGAATATTACCGCTAAAGGATCCGTGTTGATCTCGCGCTCGCTAGCCGTCCCATGCTTGCTAGGCACAGATTTCTTGCGCCGAATGCCATCAAAGATACGGGTCGACCAGGATTGTTTGGAAATGCCGGGGGGGGGGGGGCGTAGAATGTCGTTCCTGCCTTCCCTGCTGGCCAGTTCGCCTCCGGGTAACGCAGTTACCGCTATGGTTGCTACTACGGTAGAAGTTCCATCAGGCGCACAAATGCTCATTCCGCTGCGTTACCGGAAACCCCTTCACATTAAAAAGGGTGCAATGGGCGTGCTATTATCCCCGTCTAATTCGGTGGCTAAATCCTTTTCCTTGGCGGCGGCCCAAACGATCGTACGGCCAGGTCAGGCACCGTTCATACAGGTGTTGAATGGGGGGCCGGACCGGGTTGTTGTCCCGGCGGGATCGGTGTTGGCTCGCGCCACTACCGATTTTGCCACTTTTGACGAAAAACCGCACGCCCGAATACCCACTCGTGGACCTCCGCGCGATCGTTCACAGGAACGGTGGAGCGCAGACTTGTGCGGAGAGAATTCATCCTTGTCGAACGAGCAAAGGACTGCTTTGCATTCATTATTGTTACGATACGCTGATGTTTTCAGCAAAAATGATTTGGATCTCGGGCGCACGTCACTTTTGTCACACCATATTGACACCGGTGCGACACCTCCTATTTGTATGCATCTGCATCGCATGAGCCCGGCAGAAAGGGAACATGTGCGGGGTGCAGTAGACGAGATGTTGGCGGCGGATATTATTTCGCCGTCCAACAGCCCTTGGGGAGCGCCCGTGGTTCTGGTTAAGAAAAAGGGTGTTGGGACCAGGTTTTGTGTAGATTTCCGCTGGTTAAATAAGATTTCCGTGGCGGACGCCTACCCTTTACCAAGGATGGATGACTCATTGGACGCTTTATCGGGTGCTAAATTCTTTTCCACACTCGATCTGTCCTCGGGCTTTTGGTAGCTTCCCCTCGATGACGCGTCAAAACCCAAGACGGCATTCCGTACGCCACAAGGTCTCTTTGAGTTTAATCGGTTACCTATGGGCTTGAATGCGGCTCCGGCGACGTTTCAACGACTCATGGAATTGGTTCTGGCTGGATTACAGTGGGAAACGTGCCTCATATATTTAGACGATAT
>NW_026892151.1:0-49466 GCF_015708825.2 Lethenteron reissneri
TCTCCCCGCACGCTCTGCTTTAGAGATGTTTTTTGCATGACGGTCAAGAGATGGAATTCAGCCCAGAGAGAAAAAACTAATTTAATGCAATCGGTTTTTTTTGCAGTCATTGTTGACCAGGCTGTTGACCCGAACCCAGGATTCTCAACCGTATCGGCTCCGTGCTGAAACCTCGGCAATTTAAATTCACAAGCGCACACGCTGTGCGGTGTACGCTGTGGTCTTCCCACAGTATCGTGCGTGGTGCAGGCGGCGGTAGGAGATGAGATCCCATCAGCAATCGGCCATGCTCAATCCACTGCTGGGTTAAAGACTCCCAGATTGAGATGAGGGGGGCGGGAATACAACCCTCCCTGACTGCAATCAAAATGTAACCTCACGTGCACTTTCCGTCGTCCGTGTTGCTTGTCCCGTGTTTATCGACGTAGCACTTTGTGAAGATGATCGTTGGGTGTCTGAGGGAATGCGACGCGGTAGTCCGTGGTCGAGGTTTCCGCTCGGCCGCTGTCAATGAGGCGTAGCAGTAGTAGTAGCTGTAGGCCGTGGCAGTGCTGTGATGGTGTTTGTTGTTTTACCGAGCAGGCGATGCCCTGCGTTGACTGGCGGCTCCGTGCGAGACTGTGAGTGATGCCTGAAGCGCGTTTTTTCTACTCGTAGCGTGTGACCCGTGTCCTAGTGATCATAGCTGCCGTGTCTGGTCCGTACGAAACACTCAAGGCTGGGTGGTGAGAAGTTCAATGTCCTCGTTCAGAACACTGATAACACATTCCTGCGGAGGGAGCTGGTAGGAACGTCGGGATGTTCGGTCAATGGCCAGGGTCAACGGCGGCGTGGTGTATTCCACAAATATGCCCGACTGTGAGGGCGGGCACAAGCTGGTGTGAGTAGGTTAAACGTTGAGTTTTATAAGGGCACCACGGGGTGACCAGCCCCTCCCCACCCAGCCCACCCTCCCCACCCCGGCTCTCCCTGCACGACGGACGGACACAATAATCCCCTGTGGGCTGGTGTAACCAGGAGGTTCCTACCAGTAAAACTCGAGATTAGACACCAACCCCAGCTGTACCACGAGCCCCAGCACTGCACCTCGTCTGCTGGCTCCTGGAGGAACCCCCCCTGCACCTTGAATGAGACGGAGGGAGGGAGGAGGAGGGGGGCGGTACGAGGGGGTATCCCGAATGGAAAAAGAAATCTGTGCAAAAGCAAGTGCGCTGTCACGGAGAGACGGCCGTTCAGTGCTGAATCTCCGGGGCAGAATAGACGAGCAGACAGCAGCAGCGTCTCCATCGCATTCGTACAGCCGTTTCTCCTCACTCACCCACTCACTCACCCACTCACTCACCCCCTCACTCACCTCACTCGCCCCTCACCCACCCACTCACCCCTCACCCACCCACTCGCCACCTCACTCACTCGCCCACCACCCCTCACCACTCACCCACTCACCACCTCACTCACCTACCCACCCCTCAACCACCCCTCACTCACCTCACCCACTCACTCACCCCCTCACTCACCCACTCACCACCTCGCTCACCCACCCACTCACCTACCTTCATCCACCACCTCACCTACCCACCCCCTCACCCACCCCCTCACTCCCCCTCACTCACCCGTGTCTCCTCACCTCCGATTAGCATGGCTGGCTCTGTATGGTGCGAAAGAGGTTCAGCCTACATTGGCATGGCCTCGCGAGGGGGGTACCGACTAGGCCTCGTGTCATGTGCACGAGAGTGGCAGGCAGTCGGACACGAGAATGAGACGCAATGTCCCAACTGTGCCCGACCCCTAAGCTAAAACAACAAAAACCCACACAGCCTAACCAGTCTCACTGCTATTGTCCAAAGCATCGTCCCAATGCTGAAAAGTCACCTTGCAAAATTACTTCGCTTGGGTTTGCGCGCAGCAGCAACATCGGCCACCCTCTCCTGCCAGAGCCTTCACCGAGGCGTGCGACTCGGGCGAGGTTTCCCTCGGTAAACAAATCGTGATCGTGCTACTGAATCGTGATCGCCTGAGGTCGCTTCGAGCACCCTGGTGGCTTCGTATTATATTTAAAAGCGTCGTGGGGGGGGGGGTCGGGCTAGGACTATTTATTATATTTATTGAACTATTTCGGCTGCATAAACCCCTCGAGATGGACACGTCTCGTTGGCAAGGGTGTCCCGGGGGGTTTTAATCGACACGACAGACACGTGACGACACGTGTCAAAGAAAAGAGCCTCCGTATAGCCTTGACAGACTGTAGGGGCAAGTGCTGTTAGCGAGCACCTATGAAGGGCGGCACGGCACACGAGAGGGTAGGTGGCCAACACCACGCCCGGCCGCCTTTGTCTCCCCAGTGGCGATGTTTACGTATCTCACCAGGTACACATTTGAGGTTGAGTCCACGTAGGGGAGGCCAGGAACGGTTCAGATGATCGTCACCGGTGTTGGCCGTGAGCGGGAATCGAACCCGGGTCGCCAGGTTTGTAATGCAGCATAGTGCTAACCACTACACCACCGCTCCCCACAACACGTGACGTGCGGTGAGGCGTGGCCTCAGAGGGGGCGTGTTAGACATGCCCCCTCACTGAGGCAGGTGTGATAGCTGCCTCCCCTGGTGCTTTTCATTGCAGTTTCATGACGAGACCAGCGAGCCTAAACATATGTATACACGTACGTGAAATAAGTTACCTGGAGTATGGAAGGCGAGGACATGAAATTAAGGGGTCTACAAACATTACATTGGTGACACACAGAGATAGTAACAGGCACGCGCTTATTGCCCGCGCTCCATCCAGTTTCTGAGTGGTTGCGCAATCAGAGGGGAGGCTGAGCTCGTCGCTGCCTCACCTATCGTCTCTTCCTGTATTTGCAGCGGAGCTCCGCAAATTTGGCGATTTTGACTATAAAAATTATTGGAATCGTACAGAAATGACATTCATAACACAGATCAGTGGAAAAATCTTAATTTTCTGTGTATTATTTTTTACTTTTCGTAACAGCTATTTCCTTTGGAGTACGGCAGGTGATGCTGTGCCTGCCCTGCCTGCCCTGACCGCACGTCCCTGGTGTATACACGCACACACGTTAGATGTGTTACTCTTTAGTGTGCGTTTCGTATGATTCGCATCGCACTCAGTCCCGTACGAGAATTGGTTCTTGTCACCGATATAAACCGCTCGAAACTTGTTGTCCCACTGGTGTATTAAATTATGTTGTGTACGTTACAATTGTGGGTTTTGTTTTTACCATTTGGGCGCATTGAGATTTACGGATGAAATGCGCCTTTTAACATTTGTAATTATTGTTGCTTTGCATTCAGAATGTCTGCGTTAATGGCATCATCCTGTATGAGTTTGTTCCGACCGTATATCGCATGTGCTTTATTGCTTCACCCCCTTCAACAGAGTTGTACTCAACGAGTCAATCGTCCTCGCTCTCAGCATAATCAGCCAAGGTCTATCCCCCGCTGGATGAAGGCCTTCCAAAACCATCGTATCTCCCATGATTACCTGGTGATAACTATACAGGATACTGGCCAATTTAACACATTCCTGCGGAGGGAGCTGGTAGGAACGTTGGGTTGCTCGGTCAATGGCCAGGGTCAACGGCGGTGTGGTGTTTTCCGCAAATATGCCCGACTGTGAGGGCGGGCACAAGCCGGCGTGAGTAGGTTAAACGTTGAGTTTTATAAGGGCACCACGGGTGACCAGCCCCTCCCCACCCAGCCCCACCCAGCCCCAACCTCCCACCCAGCCCTTCCCTGCACGACGGACACAATAATCCCCTGTGGGCTGGTGTAACCAGGAGATTGAGTAGATTAGATTTGTTTTTGATGCAGCCGTTTCACTAAAACTGTCTGGCCTGCTGCCGTGTAGAAGGGGCTGGTGGAGGGGTACAGCCGCCGTCGATAGGTTCACGTGGGGGGTCAGGGCTCGGACACCACAGAGAAATGCGTGAATAAAAATCTAAACTTGCTGTGCTCACGTCTTGAAGGCCTCGCAGAGTTTTGTACGCGCGTCTGATGTTTGGCCGAGACTGCTGTTCAAGTGCGGGCAGTCTTCGACTCGTGAACACCCGTACTTACGAACCGGCTGACATGAAATATACAAAATAACATCGACTTAAAATGTACAATGTTCTTATAAGCTGAACAATGCTTGTTCAACCGCAACACTTAACAACACTGGCCTATGGGCGTTTAAACACGTTGCATTATGGTCTTTCCACTTACAACCGGTGGACTTACTAACAGGCTCAGGAACGAATTGTTTCGTAAGTCGATGACTGCGTCTCCCCTTAGCCGGGCGGTGGTGGTGGTAGCACGCCTGGAATCCAACATTGGAGGCGAGGGTAGGTGGATCGCACAAATCTTGAGAAACTGCCATCACCATCTGCACGGGGATCGAGTGTGCTCCCTTGCGTCACGTGCGGGTTTTCTCACGAGTGTTCTATTTTCCTCCCCACAAGTATAAACCGCTCATTCATTGTATGAAAATATCGCAGAGCAAGAACCCACTGGCAGGATCCTCCTCAAAAAGAGTCGTGTGACTCAGTGTGGCTTCTGAATAAGTCACAAAAAAAGACTTGCCGCTTGTCATCCTGCTGCTGCTGCCCCTTGCACGGGCTGGTTGCGTGAGTCTCCGTGGCCTCGGCGAGAGTCGAAGTGCGCGCGGTGTTCCATTGAGGCGACGTGGAGCCGTGCGGTGCGATGGGTCCGCACTTGATGATGGCAGGACGCGTGCCAATGTGGGTGAGTCCCGCATTGGGTCTCGGCACGGTGTTTGGAGTGGTGTCCTAGCGGAGGCCTGTGGAGTCGTGAGTGGGTGAGTGGTGTGTGGGTGGTGAGTTGGTGAGGCGTGTTGGGTGGTGAGTTGGGGAGGTGTGTGGTGGTGAGTTGGGGAGTGGTGTGTGGAGTGGTGAGTTGGTGAGGTGTGTGTGGTGGTGAGTTGGGGAGTGGTGTGTGGAGTGGTGAGTTGGTGAGGGTGTGGAGTGGTGTTGGGGGGCGGTGTGTGAGTGGTGAGTGGGTGTGGTGAGTTGGGGAGTGGTGTGAGTGGTGTTGTGGAGTGGTGAGTTGGGGCGGAGTTTGTGGTGAGTTGGGGGGGGTGGGAGTGGTGAGTTGGGGAGTGGTGTTGGGTGGTGAGTTGAGTTGTGGGAGGTGTGGGAGTGGTGAGTTGGGGAGGTGTGTGGAGTGGTGAGTTGGGGGGTGGAGGGTGTTGGGGGTGGTGGTTGTGGGAGGGGTGTGTGGAGTGGTGATTTGGGGGAGGTGTGGTTGGGGGGTGGTGAGGTGGGGGGGAGGTGGTGTGTGTGGAGTGGTGAGTTGGGGGAGGTGTGGAGTGGTGAGTTGGGGAGGTGTGTGTGTGTGGTGAGTGTGGGGAGTTGGGGGAGGTGTGTGAGTGGTGAGTTGGGGGAGGTGTGTGGAGTGGTGAGTTGGGGGAGGTGTGTGGAGTGGTGAGTTGGGGGAGGTGTGTGGAGTGGTGAGTTGAGGAGTGGTGAGTTGGTGAGTTGGTGTGTGGATGTGGTGAGTTGGGGGTGAGGTTGTTGATGCCAAGTCGAATTCTGTTCACACGCGCACACAGATCTCCTCCCGAGAGCCCGTGGAGACTGTTGGGGCAAGTGCTGTCAACGATTCACTAACGCCAGCAACTACTCTGATGGTGCGTTGTCTTTAAGTTGGGTCATCTGGTCCAACACCACGTGAGACTAGGCTCTAAGAAAAGCCGTCTCGGGTGTGGACCAATCAAGTTCAAGACACAGTTCACACATTATCAGAGCTGTGTTTTTTGTTTGCATTTTTGACCGCAAGCGTTGTGGTTAATGCAAACATGATCCCTTGTATAAAGGTGTCGTTTTGTGCCAGGTAAAAGGGTAAAAACCCTATCACTAATGCGCGTGTGGAGGCGGTGTTACCAGTACCACAGACGACCACACCTTCAGCCCCACAGAGCTGGCGGTTGACACAAGGCGAGTCAACCTAGGGGCCGTCCATAAATTACGTCACGCGATTTTGGAGGATTTTTGACCCCCCCCCCCCTCGTTCACACGGCGTCACAAGTCAGAACCCCCCCCTCTCAAATATGACGTCACAAAGCTCTGCCCCCCCCCCCCCCACAAAAAAACATATTTCCATTTAAAAAATAAAACAGGCTTCAAATCGCTTTAACTATTGTCATTGTAGTGCGTTCTAATGTGGCGCTGCACTCTGATGTGTAGGAGAAAACATTAAAAAGTCTATTTAATTAAGTAGAACGTGTCTATATTTATTTAAAGTTGCGCATTTTGATGTAACGTCACATTTCTCACCCCCCCCCCCCCTCGTCACACCTCGTCACAAATGTCTGACCCCCCCCCTCCCCTAGGTGCGTGACGTCATTTATGGCCGGCCCCCTAGGGGATGCACAGGACATTAAAACACATTCCTGCGGAGGGAGCTGGTAGGAACGTTGGGTTGCTCGGTCAATGGCCTGCAGGGTCAACGGCGGCGTGGTGTATTCCGCAATATACCCGACTGTGAGGGCGGGCACCAAGCCGGCGTGAGTAGGTTAAACGTTGAGTTTTATAAGGGGCACCACGGGGTGACCAGCCCCTCCCCAACCCAGCGCAACCGCTCCCACCCCCACCCAGCCACACCCTCCCCACCCAGCCCCTCCCCACCCAGCCCCTTCCCACCCTCCCCACCCTCCCCACCCAGCCCCTCCCCACCCCCCCCCCCCACCCAGCCCCTCCCCACCATCCCCCACCCAGCCCCTCCCCCGCACCCAGCCCCTTGTCCCGTCTCCAGCCGTCCTGGATGCGAGGTCTGGCCACACCGTGGGCCATCCTCCGCCACTGACTTCTCGCGTCTTCTGCAATCCCCATTGTCTGCTGCTGCAGCGTGAGACTCGTCCACCCATTGATGTTGTCCACCAATTGTCACCCTTGTGGGTCTACCTCCAGCTCGTCAACCGGCTATTGCATCTCGCACAAACCTGGTTCCATCTTCTCTCTGGTTCTTTCTCCCTGAAGACGGACGCTTGTGGTGTTGCGACCGAAGCGTCCTGTTTTCTCTTGTCCACGTGACTTTTAGCGAAAGTCCACGGACGCTTCGAATCACGAATGGTTCCATTTCGCCGCTAGAAATGTCCAAATGATGGTCGGCCACTTTTGTTGGCTTCTGAAATAAAAAACAATGACTTTGGTTCTTTCGGTAAAGTCACGTAGGTCGAAATATAACACTGGTCAACACACTTTTCTGGCATAAGGTATTCCAACGGTTTTAATGTAATTTGGGGTGCTGATTCCAAATCTGGCATCAGTTTTTGTCTATCACATCAGGTTTTTGAGATATAAAATATTGCATTTAAAAAAAAACTGCAGAATAAAAATATTAAATAATGTGGATATCTACATAAAATGATATTATAAACACACTATCCTAAAAATACAGCACCATATTTTAACACTAAAGCAGTCACTGACTCGCAACAACTTGCAATCATAAGTGACAGAGTTAATTTTGGGTAAATCAATGAAAATGGGGTATGTCGATAGCATAAAATGAGATGTGATAGAGCAAATCTGAGATCAGATTTGGAACCAGCACCCTGAAATTAGAACAGCTGCAAAAGTCAGGTGAGAATTTTATTTTTTGTTGACCAGTGTTATCGATACGACGTTTCGATCGCACGCAGGCAATCGTCATCAGGTGGGACACCCACATCAAGAGAAAACTGCTGAAGTTGGCGTTGCGATCGAAACGTCGTGATCTATGATTTGTCTACCGATGTGACTTTACCGAAAGAAGCAGTCACGAAAGCTTCAAATCACGATATAAGTTAATAGCCTCAGTGGGGGCTTGCTGGTAGGACTGGGATGGTTTCAGAGCTGTCGACCTCTACGGTTTAGCCGTAATTCTTGCGCAGCGAAATTGAGTTTTCAGGTCGCATCGGGCAGACAGCCGTTTCAATCGGCCTAACAAAATGTGTCTCTGCGTTTGTGTTTCTCCCTTGTGATGGAACTTTGTCGGATGAACGTTGAGATTATCAGAGGCACGGGGTGATCAATAAGATCTGATAAGGGGTTGACGGGTCTGTGGTGGTGTAGTTGTTGTCTGTGTGATTTGTTCATCTTTCTTATAGCTCATCAGATTCTTCCCCCCAGCTATAAATAAGTATGCAGATACATATTTATATGAATGAACATTGAAATACATATTTATATGAATAAACAACCATTTTTATTTATGTAAATAACCCTTCAGATACATATTTATAGCAATAAACAGATACTTATTTATATAAATATTTCCTATTTATACAAATAAACATTCAGATAAATATTGATATGAATATGCAGACAAATACTTATTTACATTTTATGTTCATATCAATATTTGTTAATATTGAGATAAAAAATTTTAATTTTTAATTTTGACTTCAAATTTTCGTGACAGTGGGAATTCATATTCTGTGGTTCTTTAATAATAAAAATAAAGTTAAAAAAACATCACGACATTTCGACCGCTGGTGTTGCGATCGAAACGCCGTGATATTTGTAATCACTTCATTTTCATTATCATTCTTTCTAGCTACGCGACTTTACCGAAAGAAACACAGAATATTGACCAATTTTATTTCGATTTAAATCCGGAGGGAAAAAATCCCTCTCACCTGACATGCAGCGCCGGGACGCGAAGTTAACGCCCCCACCCCCGAGTGCGCATGCGCGGCACAGTGAGTCAGGAGTCTCCGCTTGGCACCCGCCAGAGGCCTTCTCCTCACCACCTCACCTCACCACCCTCACCTCACCACCCTCACCTCACCACCTCCTCACCCTCCTCACCACCTCCTCCACCGTCACCTCGTCGTCGGCTCGCGCAAGGCCGCTCGCCATGCTCATCACGCTCAAGACGCTGCAGCAGCAGACATTCAGGGTGGACGCCGACCCCGATGAGACGGTGGGGCCTGCGAACAAGTTACACACTCACCACGTGACACACTCACCACTCACTCACCACGTGACACACTCACCACTCACCACCACGTGACACACTCACCACTCACTCACCACGTGACACACTCACCACGTGACACACCACTCACTCACCACGTGACACACTCACCACTCACCACCACGTGACACACTCACCACTCACCACGTGACACACTCACCACTCACTCACCACGTGACACACTCACCACTCACTCACCACGTGACACACTCACCACTCACCACCACGTGACACACTCACCACTCACCACGTGACACACTCACCACTCACTCACCACGTGACACACTCACCACATTCAGGGTGGACGCCGACCCCGATGAGACGGTGGGGCCTGCGAACAAGTTACACACTCACCACGTGACACACTCACCACTCACCACCACGTGACACACTCACCACTCACCACGTGACACACTCACCACTCACTCACCACGTGACACACTCACCACTCACCACCACGTGACACACTCACCACTCACTCACCACGTGACACACTCACCACTCACCACCACGTGACACACTCACCACTCACCACGTGACACACTCACCACTCACTCACCACGTGACACACTCACCACATTCAGGGTGGACGCCGACCCCGATGAGACGGTGGGGCCTGCGAACAAGTTACACACTCACCACGTGACACACTCACCACTCACTCACCACGTGACACACTCACCACTCACCACCACGTGACACACTCACCACTCACTCACCACGTGACACACTCACCACTCACCACCACGTGACACACTCACCACTCACTCACCACGTGACACACTCACCACTCACCACCACGTGACACACTCACCACTTACTCACCACACACTCACCACGTGACACACTCACCACTCACTCACCACGTGACACACTCACCACACACTCACCACGTGACACACTCACCACTCACCACCACGTGACACACTCACCACTTACTCACCACACACTCACCACGTGACACACTCACCACTCACTCACCACGTGACACACTCACCACTCACTCACCACGTGACACACTCACCACATTCAGGGTGGACGCCGACCCCGATGAGACGGTGGGGCCTGCGAACAAGTTACACACTCACCACGTGACACACTCACCACTCACCACGTGACACACTCACCACTCACCACCACGTGACACACTCACCACGTGACACACCACTCACTCACCACGTGACACACTCACCACTCACCACGTGACACACTCACCACTCACCACCACGTGACACACTCACCACGTGACACACCACTCACTCACCACGTGACACACCACTCACTCACCACGTGACACACTCACCACTCACCACGTGACACACTCACCACTCACCACCACGTGACACACTCACCACTCACCACGTGACACACTCACCACTCACTCACCACGTGACACACTCACCACTCACCACCACGTGACACACTCACCACTCACCACGTGACACACTCACCACTCACTCACCACGTGACACACTCACCACATTCAGGGTGGACGCCGACCCCGATGAGACGGTGGGGCCTGCGAACAAGTTTCACACTCACCACGTGACACACTCACCACTCACTCACCACGTGACACACTCACCACTCACCACGTGACACACTTACCACTCACCACCACGTGATCCACACTCACCACCACGTGATCCACACTCACCACCACGTGATCCACACTCACCACTCACGACTCACCACGTGACACACTCACCACGTGACACACCCACCACGTGACACACTCACCACTCACCACGTGACACACTCACCACTCACCACGTGACACTCACCTAACTCACCACACACCACACACTCACCACTCACTCACCATACACTCACCACATTCACCTCACTCACCACACACTCACCACACACCACACTCACCTCACTCAACTCACCCTCACCACACACTCACCACACTCACCTCACTCACCTCACACTCACCCACACACCACACACTCATCACACACTCACCACACTCACTACACACTCATCACACACTCACCACACTCACACCACACTCACCACACACTCACCACACTCACACAACACTCACCGCACACTCACCACACACTCACCACACTCACACAACACTCACCGCACACTCACCACACACTCACCACACTCACACAACACTCACCGCACACTCACCACACACTCACCACTCACTCACCACACTCACTACACACTCACCACTCACCACACTCACTCACCACACACTCACCACACACTCACCACACACTCACCACACTCACCACACTCACTCACCACACACTCACCACACACACTCACCACACACACTCACCACACACTTACCACACTCTCACCACACTCTCACCACACTCACCACACACACTCACCACTCACTCACCACACTCACTCACCACACACACTCACCATACTCTCACCACACACTCACCATACTCTCACCACACACTCACCATACACTCACCACACACTCACCACACACTAACCACACTCACCACACACTCACCACTCACTCACCACACACACTCACCACACACACTCACCACACTCTCACCATACACTCACCACACACTCACCACACACTCACCTCACACTCACCACACACACTCACCACACACACTCACCACACTCTCACCATACACTCACCACACACTCACCTCACACTCACTACACTCACTGATTCGTGGCGCTCTAACGTAGTATGGGTACCACGGTGGCTATGAGATGTTGACTACCTCGCCTGGTCTACAGGAGGTCGTGGGCTCGATCCCAACTGACGGTTGCCTGCTGCTGCTGTATAATTTGGGTCTGTGTCTCTCATCATCACGGTGGCTATGAGATGTTGACTACCTCGCCTGGTATACAGGAGGTAGTGGGTTCCATCCCGACCCTGACGATGCCTGCTGCTGCTGCATGTGAGTCAGGGTCTCTCATAATCATCATCACGGTGGCCAGGAGATGTTGACTACCTCGCCTGGTATACAGGAGGTCGTGGCTTCCATCCCCACCCTGACGATGCCTGCTGCTGCTGCTGTAGATTTGGAGTCTGCGTCTCTCTCCCCGTGGTCGCGTGGATTTTGTCTCCGGCTCCTCCGGACTTTCCCTCCACATTTAGAATCGACATCAACATCAACGCCAGCATGCGTTTTAGAGAATTTGGCCGATCTAAATGTCCGCGCAGTAATGAACCACGCTGCGTTGAGCCGTCGTTTCTGATGGCCACGTAGCTTAGTGGCCCTTGCTTGGTTAGACAGAAAATTTCGTCTACTTTTAGTGTCATTCGCCACCGCGCGGTGCGTCAGACATGCACAGATGGACGTGCAAATGCTGCCCCCGTCTCTTTTAAACGAGTCTTACGTTTATTTCCAGTTGTGCTCAGGCTTATTCAACTCATCTCAACTCTTGGGTGTTCGGTATTATAACTGTTGCCTGTCAAATTATAGCTGGGGTTTGTACGCATGTGCCACGGAGTTTTCATTTTACATTTTTTTTGGTTTTTGCCAAGAGGTGTTTACATTCCGTTTCACTAATTCCAGCCCGGCTATTTATACTATTTATTACCCAGAGCGGTGTTTATTTTTAAATGGCATTTTCTGAGAAGGAAGGTTTTTTTTTTTCTACCCCCTTGTGTTTTGCGACGGAGAGAGAAGAGGGGGTTTGAGTGCCGTTGTTGTTATTGTTGTTGAACGGAGTGGACTCTGATGGTCGTCCGCTGTAGGACCCGGTCCTGCGGTGTGTACGATGGAGCGGTAGGAGGACACATCTTCTTCCCTTATCCGCTGGAAGACCCAACGCAGACCATCGCTGGGGTTTGATCTTACACCCCAAACCGCATCGCCCACAGCACCAACCAGTTGTGGGTGCTCGCTGATGATGCACGAATGGAGAAATGAAAACAAGCCTCCAGTCGTGGTTTGAAGCTTTCGTGACTGCAGGGATTCATATTCTTGGATCGTTCGGTAAAGTCACGTAGAAGGGAAATAATAAAACAAAAATAAAACGATAAAATTATCACGACGTTTCGGCCACAACACAAGCAGCCGTCCTCAGGTGAAGAACAGAGCTGTTGGATAGACAGCTAAATTCCTCTGTTGATATGTAAACTCCCTTTGTCAAGGCGCTCTGCTCCTCCCACCCAGCTTAAATATACGCTGCCAAGCTTAGCGGTGTTCATTAGGACGCTGTCTTTCCGACAGCTCTGTTTCTTCACCTGAGGACGGCTGCTTGCGTTGTGGCCGAAACGTCGTGAGAATTATTTTATTATTTCTCTTTCGGTAAAGTCACGTTTGGTATGAAACGAAATAAATCACGACGTTTCGGGCGCAGCACAAGCGTCTGTCATCTTGCGTTGCGCCCGAAACGTCGTCATTTATTTTAATTTTGTACCTCCGTGACTTTTACCCAAAGATCCGGAGAGTAAAAGTCTCCAGCCGTGGCTGCGGTGCAGACTCTGGTCACCCAGAACGACGCAGAACGACGCAGAACGACGCAATGCCCCCTTGTGTTTGGGGTCAAGGGTTGTGGTTGCGTTGTGTTTGGGGTCAAGGGTTGTGGTTGTGGCTGCGTTGTGCTTGGAGTCAGGGTTGTGGTTGCGTTGTGCTTGGGGTCAAGGGTTGTGGTTGTGGTTGCGTTGTGCTTGGGGTCAGGGTTGTGGTTGCGTTGTGCTTGGGGTCAAGGGTTGTGGTTGTGGTTGCGTTGTGCTTGGGGTCAGGGTTGTGGTTGCGTTGTGCTTGGGGTCAAGGGTTGTGGTTGTGGTTGCGTTGTGCTTGGGGTCAGGGTTGTGGTTGAGGTTTTGAGTGAAGGTTGCCACCGTGGCAGGGACGCGTGATGTTGCAGTGAGGATGTTGTTTGGGTTTGGGATGGAGGTGGATTGGGGGTTGTGTTTCTCTCTCTGTGTTTGGGGGGCTGAGCTTGGACTGAAACTGGAGTGGGGGGAGTGAGGTTGGCCAGTTGGTTGATTGAGTTGGCTTTGGGTTGTGTTTAGGGCTATGGATAGAGTTGTGTTTGTCGCTGTGATAGTGGTCGGTGATTTGGGGTTGCGGCTGGGTTTGTGTTTGAGGACGGGGTTTTGCGATGTGTTTTTTTGGCTGGAGTTATTAACCACCACGTGACCTTCAGGGCGGGGTCAAAGGGCAAGTGTGGCCACTCCCACGGGCAAGTGGCCTGGGCAGGTGTGAGGAACCGAACGAGAATCCATCATCACCATTCGCGCGATTCACACCCTCAAATAGCCCTCGAGCCATTTGCCAAAAACTGTCTCGTCGGTACCTCTCAGGGTTACGACTGCTACCAACGTTTTCTCTGAAGCCTGTAACCTCGAGATCACAGATCTGTGTGATAGCAGTGCAGCCGTTGCAGCGTTGAATGGGTCAACGGCCATTGAACAGGGCTCAGCCGTGCGGTATGAAACATCTACGGATTGTAAAATGAATATGAGGGGTGTCTGTGGGTGGACGCTCGTCCGTGGTGGACACACGTGGCACCCCCCCCCCCCCCTCCCCCCCCCAGGTTGTACCAGTCACAACCCCCTGGGCTCAAGGGTTGAGAGCTTCTCGCTGCGAGGAGGCAGCAACCGTTAGCAGGAGGAGCGATAATGGAGTTGTGAGATGCTGGGCCCGATGTGTGTGTTGGCAGGAGGCCGCGACACGTTGAGTAACAGCCACATTGCATGCTTTGCGTTCATTTCACCATTTCTCCTGTCGACAAAACGCAATCGTCGTGTTGGACGCTCCTGCAAGCCGGCCATCGCGGCGAGGTCTCCTGGCTTGCCCTCGGCTTTCCTTAGAGCTTAGTCTCCATCCGTGTTGGACCAGATGACGCGGGTGTGGACCAATCAACTTCAAGGACAGTGCATATCATTATCATCATCAGAGTTGTTTTCTTTTTGTTTGCATTTTGACTACTTGTGTTGTGGTTATTGCAAACATGATGCCTTGTATAAAGGTGTCAGTTTTGTACTAATTTAAAGGGTAAAAACCTACTATTAAAGGGAAATTTGTGAATATGTGTGTCTGTTCGAAATGTTTAGCGTACTTCATGACATGCAACAAACTTTACATTTTCCATGTGGGTAGCTTCTAGACTGGACACAATGAAAAAAGTCTAAAAGTACACTTTTGTTTTTTGGGGGGAGTTGGGTGGGCGCAATAATGGATATATTTTGCACGCAAGTGAGCGGTGACGTCACATCTGTGACGTCACCGCTCACTTGCGTGCAAAATATATCTGTGACGTCACATCTGTGACGTCACCGCTCACGTGCGTGCAAAATATATCTGTGACGTCACACCTGTGACGTCACCTGCATGCGGCAGCGTCACGCAGTGTGCCTGCTGACGTCACCCCCCCCCCAACCCTCCGCGTAGGCCGTGTGTATTGATCCAAGCCGGGCAATGAAGCTCGCACGAGTCTAAGTGGAACTGCAAGTGACGTTAGCGTTGGCAACGGGCAGCTCGGAGGCAGTGGGGGACGTGTGTGAACCGGTGGGGTCGAGTTGGTGAGTTGAGTTGGTGGGTTGACCCGGTGGGTTGAGTTGGTGGGTTGAGTTGGTGAGTGGTGGGTTGACCCAGTGGGTTGAGTTGGTGAGTTGAGTTGGTGCGTTGAGTTGGTGGGTTGAGTTGGTGGGTTGAGTTGGTGGGTTGAACCGTTGGGGTTGAGCCGTTGGGGCGTCGACGGAGGCTGAGTTAGAACTCCGTGACGGATCGATTCCGCGGGCGTTGAGTGGGAGGGTGTTGTCTGTGTGTGGGTGTCTGTGTGTGTGTGTTTGTCTGTGTCTGTGTGTGGGTGTCTGTGTGTGGGTGTCTGTGTGTGTGTGGGTGTCTGTGTGTGGGTGTCTGTGTGTGTGTGTTTGTCTGTGTCTGTGTGTGGGTGTCTGTGTGTGGGTGTCTGTGTGTGTGTGGGTGTCTGTGTGTGGGTGTCTGTGTGTGTGTGTTTGTCTGTGTCTGTGTGTGTCTGTGTGTGGGTGTCTGTGTGTGTGTGTCTGTGTGTGTCTGTGTGTGTGTGGGTGTCTGTGTGTCTGTGTGTGGGTGTCTGTCTGTGTGTGGGTGTCTGTGTGTGTGTGTTTGTGTGTGTCTTTGTGTGTGTGGGTGTCTGTGTGTCTGTGTGTGGGTGTCTGTGTGTGGGTGTCTGTGTGTGGGTGTCTGTCAGTCTGTGTGTGGGGGTTGGGGTTGGCCTCAACGTGCACATGGCCTGGCACAAGCGCCGTGGTGACGTCACCACCACTTAGTTGTTGTTGTTAGTGGAAGTGTGACGGTAGTTTAGCGCTACGAACCCGGCGACCCGAGTTCGATTCCCGTTCACGCCAACACCACAGTGGCGCTTATCCGAACCGGTCCTGGGTCTCCTCCCCTGAGTCGACTGAGCCTCAAATGAGTATCCGGTGCGGTGTGTCGTGTACATTGCCACTTCATTAGGTGCTGCTCGCTCACGGCACTTGCCCCAACGGTCACTTGAGGCTACACGGGGGATCTTTGTCTGTGGGGCTCTTCTCGTGCGCTGCAGGTGAAGGGCTTCAAGGAGAAGATCGAGGCAGAGAAGGGAGCAGACGCCTTCCCGGCCTCGGGGCTCAAGTTAATTTACGCAGGTAACCGCCTCGCGCGCGGGTAACCACTGCTTGCGTGGGTAACCACCTCGTGTGTGGGTAACCGCTGCTTGCGTGGGTAACCGCCTCGTGCGCGACACATGAGCACACAGCAGGACCTCCCCAAGACGGACATGAGTTGGCCACAATCCTCCGCTTAGCGCGGTTGGGCTATGTATGGTGTGAATGAAGTTCAGCACACACACACACACACACGAGTTTCCGTGACTGCATGGATCACGTGGGTGAACGTGTTTTTGCTGCGGTTGTCCCGCCTCATGTCGGGGGCTCGTGTTGCCTCCGAAACGTCGTGATTTAACTGAGTTGTTTTCATTTTTATTTGATTTTTATTTTCACCGACGTGACTTTACCGAAAGAACGCGGCCTGCACATCGGCGCGCTCGGCAGCTGGGCTTGCGCTGGCAGTGGCACGGAGTGAGGTGGGGTGGGGGGGTTGAGGAGCGGCGATGTGAGGGGGCACTTGGGGCATCACGCTGCAGGTGACGACGGACGGGGGGGTTGAAGAGGGAGGAAGTGGAGGAGGGGCCCTGGGGAGGAGGGGAGGGGAGCTCTAAGCGAGGAACGGGCAGAATGCGTGCTCAGCCCGGATGGCCGGCCCCAGAACTGATTGGCAATGGAAATGAACGGACCAGAAAGCGCCGCGTGGCGTGAGGGGGACATCGGTTCAGCCTTGTTGGCACAAAGACATGTTTCAGTCGCTGCAGGTCTTCATCTCAATGATCTGAACAATGTCCAGCGTTGATCTCGAAGCTGAATCGGGACACAGTTCACATGCGCTTGTGGCGGAGGTTTGCGGTTCGGATCCGATAGGCCGCCCTTGTTATAACGGCGGTGCGGTGCATTCACCGTGAAAACGCCACACGCCGTCGGCTTCGCAGCGGACGTTTAAAGATCCCGTGACGCCACGCGCAAGGGTCGGCCGCCGTGTGCCAGCATCGCGTTTCAAATTTAGTTAAACGTTTTGCACTCCACTGCAAATTGCACAATTGGGAACTGTTCCGTCCAGACCCTGACGCCTGCTGCTGCTGCTGTGTATTTTGAGTTTGCGTGTCTCTCTCTCTCTCCCCGTGGTCGCGTGGATTTTTCTCCGGGTCCTCCTGTTTTCCCCTGCACGTTTAGAATCAACATCGCCACGCGTTTAGAGCGTTTGGCGGTGGTTTCTATTTCCACGCGACAAGCCACTTTGTTGAGCTATCGGTTGTGGGCTGGTCACTTCTGAAACAGAACTACGTAGTTCAGTGGGGCCTTACCTGGTCAAATAAAAAGTAGTTCATCTTCTTGGTTCTTTCGGTAAAGTCACGTGACTTTACCGAAAGAACCAAGAAGATGAATCCCTGCAGTCACGAAAGCTTTAAATCGAAATGAAAAGTAGTTTATAGTTTAACTCGTACGCATTCGTCAATGACAGTGTGCATGCTGAGCTTCTTTCACGCCGTACGTAGCCAGCAAGTGCCAAGAAAAGTATATGATGGCCGACGTTTCGTGCAACGGCTCTTTCGCAGCACAAAGCCGTACGGTTGCTGAGCGTTGCCCCCCCCCCCGCCCCCCGCGCTGTGCCCACAGGCAAGATCCTGAACGACGAGTCGACGCTCAGGGAGTACAAGATCGACGACAAGAACTTCGTGGTCGTCATGGTGGTAAAGAGGGGCGGCTCATCGCCGCGGCGACGGGCTCGCGATGGTGTCGCGTCGCGCTGCGGTTTGGAGTAGCGTCGCTTGTTCGCAAGAAGCGCTGGCGCGGAGACTCAACGATGCTACGTCGTGATTTTTTTATTTCGACCGACGTGACTTTACCGAAAGAACCAACGAGTATGGATTATCCTGCAGTCACGAAAGCTTCAAATCACGATAATAATTGTAAATCGTTTCGCGTGAATCGTGACCCCGTGCATCGGGAAATGGGGGTTGCCACGATGGCTAGGAGATGTTAGCTACTTCGCCTGGTACGCAGGAGGTCGTGGGTTCAACGATGCCTGCTGCTGCTGTATATTTGGAGTCTGCGTCTCTCTCATCATAATCACGGTGGCTAGGAGATGTTAGCTACCTCGCCTGGTCTACAGGAGGTCGTGGGTTCGACCCTGACGATTGCCTGCTGCTGCTGTATATTTGGAGTCTGCGTCTCTCTCCTCCTGTGGTTCGGCGTGGATTTTTCTCTGGCCCCATTTTTTTACCTCCGCATCTCGAATCAACAAGCATGCGTTTCGCACTATTTGGCTGCTACTTTAAATTTACACACGATGACGAGCCACTTGGTTGCGCTATCATTTGTGGCCAGATCGCTTCTGACAAAGTGGGCCTTACCTGGTAAGATAAAAATAGTTTAATTATTATTTTTTAAAGCGATTTGTTCACCTTTTATTTTGGCATCCCTATCGTGCTTTTGTGTTGTTGCTACGTTGTGACCCGGTGCCCTGACTGGACATCTGTTAGAAAGAGCTCCACAGCTCATGGGATTCCTCCACTAGAAATAAAGATCCTGATTGTGGACACAGGCCACCTGCGCCAGCAGCGCCGGCGGCACGGCTTGCGCCGCTGACACGCGCTGCCGCCGTGTGCAGGGCAAGGGCGCGGCAGGAGCTCAGACCAGCGGTGCCACCAGCAGCAGCACCAGCAGCAGCGCCGCCGCCGCTGCACCCCCGCCGCCACGCAGGAACCAGCGGCGCCAGCCCCGTGGCGGCCGCACCGCCCGCCAGCCGGCCCTCCGCGGAGGCCGGCGCCGCGCCAGCAACACAGCCCGCGCCCAGGTACCAGCACTCACCCGCCCGCCCAGTCGGCGCTGCTGCTCCCACCGCTAGAGTGAACACAGAGATGAGCGCCCACCCCTCCCACCCCCCATCCTGATGGCTTTGCTCAGCTGGGGCAGTGAGGCCCCCCCTTCCACCCCCCATCTCTTCTCTACGGCTCAGTTGCGTCGGCACGGATCTTCGCAACGTGTCGATCCGTGGACTTGACTTGCACGACGGCTTGTCGCGGGCCTCCGTGTTTGTTAATGATTAAAACGACAAAACTAGCAGAGCAACCGAGGCCTGTGTGCCCCGCACGGCTTTGGCTCGGCCTCGGCCTCTCAACGCTTCCAAGACGCACGCGGCACGAGACACCCACCCGGGCTCGTGCCGCGGGAGTCGTGAGCGCGGCGGGGATCCGTGGCTCGGAGCCGATTCGGCTGACGCGCAACTTTGAGCTGGCTGGCCTGAGCCGGAGCCAAGTCTGAGTCGAGCCAAGTCTGAGTCGAGCCATCGCCAGCAATGCGGGTCGGGGACACGATCGCCGTAGCGGAGGGGCGGTGGTGTAGCGGTTAGCGCTACTCTGCACTACGAACTTGGCGACCCGGGTTTGATTCCCGCTCACAGCAAACACCAGTGACGATTATCTGAACCGGTCCTGGGCCTCCCCTAGGTCGACTAAGCCTCAAATGAGTACCTGGTGCGGCGTGTAAACATCGGGCACTGGGGAGACAAAGGCGGCCGGGCGTGGTGTTGGCCTCGTGTTACCGTTCCGGCCTTCATAGGTGCTCGCTAACAGCACTTGCCCCTACAGTCTGTTAAGGCTATACGGGGGACCTTTGTCTTTGTGGTGCTGTGTGTGTGGTGGTGCTGTGTGTGTGTGGTGCTGTGTGTGTGGTGGTGCTGTGTGTGTGTGGTGCTGCATGTGTGTGGTGCTGCATGTGTGTGGTGCTGTGTGTGTGGTGCTGTGTGTGTGGTGCTGTGTGTGTGGAGGTTTACCGCAGCCTTCGCTCGGAAGTTCGGAGAGCCGTAAGGCGCTGTAAGGATGGGTGGTGGTCGCGGGTTGCTGAGGAGATGGAGTCTGCCTCAGTGGCCCGTGATCACAAATCACTATTTAACTCCATCACAAAAGTAACTTGCAGCGCCACACCTATTACCATCATTAGAGGAAAAAACGGTGGATCCAATCTCCGACCCCCAGGAACAGGTTTGCAGATTTGCTGAGCATTTCTGTGAGGTCCTGGGGGAGGGAAATTCTCTCAACCAGGAAAACATCATGGCACAAAGTGGTGATAACCCTGCTGAGGCTGCGGTGCCTCAAATATTGGAAGAGGTCACCCCCTGTGAGTGGCTGGCTGAGGTGCCAGCTGTTGAGGAAGTACTGAGGGCGATCCGGAGTCTGAGACCAGGGAAGGCACCGGGCAGAGATGATCTCCCAAGCGAAATGCTGAGGGAGGGTGGTGTTTGTGCACAGACTGCCCTATATGACATCATAACAACAGTCTGGACCACTGGACGGGTTCCGCAGGACTGGAAGGATGCCCTGGTGGTCCCCCTCTTTAAGAAGGGGGACCGTACCGACTGTAACAACTACAGGGGCATCTCACTCCTCAGTGTGCCGGGTAAGGTCCTGGCAAGGATTATTCAACATCGCCTTGCTAGGCACGCTGAGGAGAGGCTTGCGGAGCCCCAATGCGGTTTCAGGAAAGGGCGGTCCTGTACAGATGCCATATTTTTCTGTCCGTCTGCTACAGCAGAGGTGTAGGGAATTCCAAAAAGACCTACATCTCTGCTTTATTGAACTGGTCAAGGCCATATGATACCATCAGTAGGACTGGGCTCTGGGTGTTGTTCTTCGTGCTTTCGGAGTCCCTGACCCTCTGCTCACGATCATTAAGGACCTTCATGATGGTGAGCGGGCCCCGGGTAAAACTACGTGGCCGGGAGTCGGAGCCATTCCCTGTACACCTTGGGGTGCGACAGGGATGTCCTCTGGCTCCCACATTATTTAACATCTATTTTGACCACGTAGTTCGTGAAGCCTTCAATAGCTGTACCGGGGGAATATCCATCTGGTACAGATATAATGGGAGGCTGATCGATGCCCGGGTGCGATCAAGGATGGCTCCCTATTGGTCAACCACGTTATGTATGCCGATGATTTGGTAATAGCTGCTCATTCAGAAGAGGAGTTGGAGACGCTGCTGCTGAGGACTGGAGCGTGCCACTAAGAGGTGGGGCCTTACCATCAGCCCCACCAAAACTAAGCACCTGCCTGGGTATTTTGTAACATCAGCCACTCCACCCCCCACAACTGCCAATTGTTGAAGTTTGTGGAGAGAGTGGAGAGTTTCCCATACCTGGGCAATGTGCTTATGACCGGCTCCAGTTTATCAGCAGAGGTCTCACTCCGAATCAGTCGAGCGGCAATATCTTTTCATCGGTTGCGTAACGCTGTGTGGAAGCTACCTGGTCTGTCGCTCCGCACGAAGCTTCGGGTCTTCTCGGCCACGGTCATTCCCTCCCTTCTCTACGCTTGCGAAACGTGGACCCCCTAGTGGAGCATCTTCGCCGGTTGGAAACATTTAGGCTGGCCTGCCTACGATCCATCCTGGGTTTAACCGGCTGGATTGTGTGAGGAGCTCACAAGTCCTTGAAAGATCTGGGCAAAGTCCCATCAGTGAGCTCCCCCGGCAGCAAGGCTGCGTTGGCTGGGTCATGCAGCCCGCATGCCCAGCCACCGCATGCCTAAACAGCTTTTGTTCGGCCGGATCGAGGGGGCTAAACGGGCGTGGCACGGGCTAGAGAAGAGATGGAGTGATGGTGGTACAGGAGGACGTGGAGCTGATTGGACTTGCCGATGACTGGTACCAGCGGTGTCAGATCGGCCTCAGTGGAGGAGGCTCGTGAAGGACGCTACTGGGCAGTTGGAGGCAGTCGCCCTCCAACAACAACGGAGGGCGGAGGAGCGACGCTCACAACAACGAGCGGAGCGCCGGGTGCTAAAGCACAGCAAGTTGGTACAGTAGGGGGTACAGGTGGTGCATCAGCCAGTCATCTCGGTCATCTCGGTCAGTCGACCCGTGGCACTGGGTCTGCCCCGTGACCTCCTGCCAGCGGGCGTTCGACACTTCACGTGGCCTCAAGGTGCACATGGCCTGGCACAAGCGTCGTGGTGACGTCACCGCCACTTAGTGGCGAATGGCGGTTGTTGTTGTTGTTGTGTGGTGCTGCGTGTGTGGTGCTGTGTGTGTGGTGCTGTGTGTGTGTGGTGCTGTGTGTGGTGATGTGTGTGTGTGGTGCTGTGTGTGTGGTGCTGTGTGTTGGTGCTGCGTGTGGGTGCTGTGTGTGTGTGGTGCTGTGTGTGTGGTGCTGTGTGTGTGGTGCTGTGTGTGTGGTGCTGTGTGTGTGGTGCTGTGTGTGTGTGGTGCTGTGTGTGTGTGGTGCTGTGTGTGTGGGTGCTGTGTGTGTGTGGTGCTGTGTGTGTGGTGCTGTGTGTGTGGTGCTGTGTGTGGGTGCTGTGTGTGGTGCTGCGTGTGTGGTGCTGCGTGTGGTGGTGCTGCGTGTGTGTGTGGTGCTGCGTGTATTGTGGTGCTGCGTGTGTGGTGGTGCTGCGTGTGGTGGTGCTGCGTGTGTGTGGTGCTGCGTGTGCAGTGCTGTGTGTGCGGTGCTGTGTGTGTGGTGCTGTGTGTGGTGCTGTGTGTGTTGCTGTGTGTGTGGTGGTGCTGCGTGTGTGGTGCTGTGTGTGTTGTGTGGTGCTGTGTGTGTGGTTATGTGTGTGTGTGTGGTGCTGTGTGTATGTGAGTGGTGCTGTGTGTGTGGTGCTGTGTGTGTGTGTGGTGCTGCGTGTGTGTGGTGCTGCGTGTGTGTGGTGCTGCGTGTGTGTGGTGCTGAGTCTGTGGTGCTGCGTGTGTGGTGCTGTGCGTGTGTGGTGCTGTGTGTGTGGTGCTGTGTGTGTGGTGTGTGTGTGTGTGGTGCTGTGTGTAGGTGAGTGGTGCTGTGTGTGTGAGTGGTGCTGTGTGTGTGTGTGGTGTGCTGTTTGTGTGTGTGGTGCTGTGTGTGTGTGGTGCTGTGTGTGTGGTGCTGTGTGTGTGGTGCTGTGTGTGTGTGTGGTGCTGTGTGTGTGGTGCTGCGTGTGTGTGGTGGTGCTGTGTGTGTGGTTCTGCGTGTGTGTGTGGTGCTGTGTGTGTGGTCCTGTTGTGTGGTGCTGTGTGTGTGTGGTGCTGTGTGTGTGGTGCTGTGTGTGTGTGGTGCTGTGTGTGGTGGTGCTGCGTGTGTGGGTGGTGCTGCGTGTGTGTGTGGTGCTGTGTGTGGTGCGGTGTGTGGTGCTGCGTGTGTGGTGCTGTGTGTGTGTGTGGTGCTGTGTGTGTGGTGCTGTGTGTGTGTGGTGCTGTGTGTGTGTGGTCTGTGTGTGTCTGGTGCTGTGTGTGTGTGTGGTACTGCGTGTGTGGGTGCTGCTGTGTGTGGTGCTGCGTGTGTGGTGCTGCGTGTGTGTGGTGCTGCGTGTGTGTGGTGCTGTGTGTGTGTGGTGCTGTGTGTGTCTGGTGCTGTGTGTGTGTGTGTGGTGCTGCGTGTGTGTGGTGCTGCGTGTGTGGTGTGCTGCGTTGTGTGGTGCTGCGTGTGTGTTGTGCTGTGTGTGTGTGTGGTGCTGCGTGTGTGGTGCTGCGTGTGTGGTGCTGCGTGTGTGGTGTGGTGCTGCGTGTGTGTGTGTGTGTGTGTGGTGCGTGTGTGTGTGTGGTGCTGTGTGTGTGGTGCGTGTGTGTGTGGTGCTGCGTGTGTGTGTGTGCTGCGTGTGTGTGGTGCTGTGTGTGTGGTGCTGTGTGTGTGTGGTGCTGTGTGTGTGTGGTGCTGTGTGTTGTGGTGGTGCTGTGTGTGTGGTGCTGCGTGTGTGTGGGGTGCTGCGTGTGTGTGGTGCTGCGTGTGTGTGTGGTGCTGCGTGTGTGTGGTGCTGCGTGTTGTGTTGGTGCTGTGTGTGTGGTGCTGTGTGTGTGTGGTGCTGTGTGTGTGTTGTGCTGTGTGTGTGTGGTGCTGTGTGTGTGGTGCTGTGTGTGTGTGGTGCTGTGTGTGTGTGGTGCTGTGTGTGTGTGGTGCTGTGTGTGTGTGTGGTGCTGTGTGTGTGGTGCTGTGTGTGTGGTGCTGTGTGTTGTGCGCAGCGTGTGTGGCGCTGTGTGTGTGTGGTGGTGCTGCGTGTGTGTGGTGCTGCGTGGTGTGGTGCTGCGTGTGTGTGGTGCTGTGTGTGTGTGTGGTCCTGTGTGTGTGGTGTGGTGCTGTGTGTGTGTGTGGTGCTGTGTGTGTGTGGTGCTGTGTGTGTATGGTGCTGTGTGTGTGTGGTGCTGTGTGTGGTGCTGCGTGTGTGTGTGGTGCTGCGTGTGTGTGTGGTGCTGTGTGTGTGGTGCTGCGTGTGTGTGTGCTGCGTGTGTGTGTGGTGCTGCTGTGTGTGTGGTGTGTGTGTGGTGCTTGTGTGTGGTGCTGTGTGTGTGTGGTGGCTGTGTGTGTGTGTGGTGCTGTGTGTGTGTGGTGCTGTGTGTGTATGGGCTGTGTGGAAAGGGCGGTCCTGCACAGATGCATATTTTGCTGTCCGTCTGCTACAGCAGAGGTGTAGGGAATTCCAAAAAGACCTACATCTCTGCTTTATTGACCTGGTCAAGGCCTATGATACCATCAGTAGGCCTGGGCTCTGGGTTGTTCTTCGTGCTTTCGGAGTCCCTGACCCTCTGCTCACGATCATTAAGGACCTTCATGATGGTGAGCGGGCCCGGGTAAAACTACGTGGCCGGGAGTCGGAGCCTTTCCCTGTACACCTTGGGGTGCGACAGGGATGTCCTCTGGCTCCCACATTATTTAACATCTATTTTGACCGCGTAGTTCGTGAAGCCTTCAATAGCTGTACCGGGGGAATTTCCATTTGGTACAGATATAATGGGAGGCTGATCGACGCCCGGGTGCGATCAAGGGATGGCTCCCTATTGGTCAACCACGTTATGTATGCCGATGATTTGGTAATAGCTGCTCACTCAGAGGAGGAGTTGGAGACGCTGCTGCTGAGACTGGAGCGTGCCACTAAGAGGTGGGGCCTTACCATCAGCCCCACCAAAAACTAAGCAACCTGCCTGGGTATTTTGTACCATCGGACACTCCACCCCCACAACTCCCAATTGGTGATGGGGCAGTTGTGGAGAGAGTGGAGGTTTCCCATACCTGGGCAGTGTGCTTATGACCGGCTCCAGTCTATCAGCAGAGGTCTCACTCCCGAATCAGTCGAGCGGCAATATCTTTTAATCGGTTTGCGTAACGCTGTGTGGAAGCTACCTGGTCTGTCGCTTCGCACGAAGCTTCAGGTCTTCTCGGCCACAGGTCATTCCCTCCCTTCTCTACGCTTGCGAGACGTGGACCCCCCTGGTGGAGCATCTTCGCCGGTTGGAAACATTTAGGCTGGCCTGCCTACGATCCATCCTGGGTTTAACCAGGCTGGATTGTGTGAGGAGCTCACAAATCCTTGAAAGATCTGGGCAAAAGTCCCATCAGTGAGCTCCTCCGGCAGGCAAGGCTGCGTTGGCTGGGTCATGTAGCCCGCATGCCCAGCCACCGCATGCCTAAACAGCTTTTGTTCGGCCGGATCGAGGGGGCTAGACGGGCGCGGCACGGGCTGGAGAAGAGATGGAGTGATGTGGTACAGGAGGACGTGGAGCTGAGTGGACTTGCCGATGACTGGTACCAGCGGTGTCAAGATCGGCCTCAGTGGAGGAGGCTCGTGAAGGACGCTACTGGGCAGTTGGAGGCAGTCGCCCTCCAACAACAACGGAGGGCGGAGGAGCGACGCTCACAACAACGAGCGGAGCGCCGGGTGGCTAAAGCACAGCAAGTTGGCACAGTAGGGGGCACAGGTGGTGCATCAGCCAGTCATCTCGGTCATCTCGGTCAGTCGACCCGTGGCACCTGCTGGGTCTGCCCCGTGACCTCCTGCCAGCGGGCTTTCGACACTTCACGTGGCCTCAAGGTGCACTTGGCCTGGCACAAGCATCGTGGTGACGTCACCGCCACTTAGTGGCGAATGGCGGTTGTTGTTGTTGTTGTATGGTGCTGTGTGTGTGGTGCTGTGTGTGTGGTGCTGTGTTGGTGCTGCGTGTGTGTGGTGCTGCGTGTGTGTGTGGTGCTGCGTGTGTGTGGTGCTGCGTGTGTGGTGCTGCGTGTGTGTGGTGTGTGACGGTGGGTCCCTCTCCCACGTGCCCCCTCCCCCCCCTTCACCCCCCCCTCCACCCCCCCTCTCCCCCCCCTCCTAGCCCAGCGGTGACGACGCCCCCCACCCTGCCGGCGCCAGCGGCGCCAGCGGCAGCCTCGTCGACGCCGCCTCCTCCACGCTGGGTACCGGCACGGCACCACCACCGTCGTGGCTAGCACCACCACCACCACCGTCGTGGCTAGCATCACCACCGCCGTGGCTAGCATCACCACCACCATGGCTAGCATCACCACCAAGGGTAGCATCACACACCACTATGGCTAGCATCACCACCACCATGGCTAGCATCACCACCAAGGGTAGCATCACCACCACCGTGGCTAGCATCACCACCACCATGGCTAGCATCACCATCACCGTGGCTAGCATCACCACCATGGCTAGCATCACCACCACCATGGCTAGCATCACCACCATGGCTAGCATCACCACCACCGTGGCTAGCATCACCACCATGGCTAGCATCACCACCACCATGGCTAGCATCACCACCATGGCTAGCATCACCACCACCATGGCTAGCATCACCACCACCATGGCTAGCATCACCACCATGGCTAGCATCACCACCACCGTGGCTAGCATCACCACCATGGCTAGCATCACCACCACCGTGGCTAGCATCACCACCGTGGCTAGCATCACCACCATGGCTAGCATCACCACCACCATGGCTAGCATCACCACCACCATGGCTAGCATCACCACCACCATGGCTAGCATCACCACCACCATGGCTAGCATCACCACCATGGCTAGCATCACCACCACCGTGGCTAGCATCACCACCATGGCTAGCATCACCACCACCGTGGCTAGCATCACCACCGTGGCTAGCATCACCACCATGGCTAGCATCACCACCACCATGGCTAGCATCACCACCACCATGGCTAGCATCACCACCATGGCTAGCATCACCACCATGGCTAGCATCACCACCACCGTGGCTAGCATCACCACCACCATGGCTAGCATCACCACCATGGCTAGCATCACCACCACCATGGCTAGCATCACCACCATGGCTAGCATCACCACCACCATGGCTAGCATCACCACCACCATGGCTAGCATCACCACCACCATGGCTAGCATCACCACCATGGCTAGCATCACCACCACCGTGGCTAGCATCACCACCATGGCTAGCACCACCACCGTGGCTAGCACCACCACCATGGCTAGCATCACCACCACCGTGGCTAGCATCACCACCACCGTGGCTAGCATCACCACCACCGTGGCTAGCATCACAACCACCGTGGCTAGCATCACCACCACCATGGCTAGCATCACCACCATGGCTAGCATCACCACCACCATGGCTAGCATCATCACCGTGGCTAGCATCACCACCACCATGGCTAGCATCACCACCGTGGCTAGCATCACCACCACCATGGCTAGCATCACCACCACCGTGGCTAGCATCACAACCACCGTGGCTAGCATCACCACCACCATGGCTAGCATCACCACCATGGCTAGCATCACCACCACCATGGCTAGCATCATCACCGTGGCTTGCATCACCACCACCATGGCTAGCATCACCACCGTGGCTAGCATCACCACCACCATGGCTAGCATCACCACCACCACCATGGCTAGCATCACCACCACCATGGCTAGCATCACCACCACCATGGCTAGCATCACCACCACCATGGCTAGCATCACCACCACCACCATGGCTAGCATCACCACCACCATGGCTAGCATCACCACCACCGTGGCTAGCATCACCACCACCATGGCTAGCATCACCACCATGGCTAGCATCACCACCATGGCTAGCATCACCACCGTGGCTAGCATCACCACCACCATGGCTAGCATCACCACCGTGGCTAGCATCACCACCACCGTGGCTAGCATCACCACCACCATGGCTAGCATCACCACCGTGGCTAGCATCACCACCATGGCTAGCATCACCACCGTGGCTAGCATCACCACCGTGGCTAGCATCACCACCATGGCTAGCATCACCACCACCGTGGCTAGCACCACCACCATGGCTAGCATCACCACCACCGTGGCTAGCATCACCACCACCGTGGCTAGCATCACCACCACCGTGGCTAGCATCACAACCACCGTGGCTAGCATCACCACCGTGGCTAGCATCACCACCACCGTGGCTAGCACCACCACCATGGCTAGCATCACCACCGTGGCTAGCATCACCACCACCGTGGCTAGCACCACCACCATGGCTAGCATCACCACCGTGGCTAGCATCACCACCACCGTGGCTAGCATCACCACCACCGTGGCTAGCATCACCACCACCGTGGCTAGCATCACCACCACCGTGGCTAGCATCACCACCACCATGGCTAGCATAACCACCACCATGGCTAGCATCACCACCGTGGCTAGCATCACCACCACCGTGGCTAGCATCACCACCACCATGGCTAGCATCACCACCACCGTGGCTAGCATCACCACCACCGTGGCTAGCATCACCACCATGGCTAGCATCACCACCACCGTGGCTAGCATCACCACCACCATGGCTAGCATCACCACCGTGGCTAGCATCACCACCACCATGGCTAGCATCACCACCACCATGGCTAGCATCACCACCATGGCTAGCATCACCACCACCGTGGCTAGCATCACCCACCATGGCTAGCATCACCACCACCGTGGCTAGCATCACCACCACCATGGCTAGCATCACCACCATGGCTAGCACACCACCACCCTGGCTAGCATCACCACCACCGTGGCTAGCATCACCACCATGGCTAGCATCACCACCACCATGGCTAGCATCACCACCACCATGGCTAGCATCACCACCATGGCTAGCATCACCACCATGGCTAGCATCACCACCACCATGGCTAGCATCACCACCACCATGGATAGCATCACCACCGTGGCTAGCATCACCACCACCATGGCTAGCATCACCACCATGGCTAGCATCACCACCACCGTGGCTAGCATCACCACCACCATGGCTAGCATCACCACCGTGGCTAGCATCACCACCACCATGGCTAGCATCACCACCACCATGGCTAGCATCACCACCATGGCTAGCATCACCACCACCGTGGCTAGCATCACCACCACCACCATGGCTAGCATCACCACCACCATGGCTAGCATCACCACCACCACATGGCTAGCATCACCACCACCATGGCTAGCATCACCACCACCATGGCTAGCATCACCACCACCATGGCTAGCATCACCACCACCACCATGGCTAGCATCACCACCACCATGGCTAGCATCACCACCACCGTGGCTAGCATCACCACCACCATGGCTAGCATCACCACCATGGCTAGCATCACCACCATGGCTAGCATCACCACCGTGGCTAGCATCACCACCGTGGCTAGCATCACCACCATGGCTAGCATCACCACCATGGCTAGCATCACCACCCCACCATGGCTAGCATCACCACCACCGTGGCTAGCATCACCACCACCGTGGCTAGCATCACCACCACCGTGGCTAGCATCACCACCACCATGGCTAGCATCACCACCACCATGGCTAGCATCACCACCACCATGGCTAGCATCACCACCACCATGGCTAGCATCACCACCACCGTGGCTAGCATCACCACCATGGCTAGCATCACCACCACCATGGCTAGCATCACCACCACCGTGGCTAGCATCACCACCACCATGGCTAGCATCACCACCACCGTGGCTAGCATCACCACCACCGTGGCTAGCATCACCACCATGGCTAGCATCACCACCACCGTGGCTAGCATCACCACCACCATGGCTAGCATCACCACCACCATGGCTAGCATCACCACCACCGTGGCTAGCATCACCACCGTGACTAGCATCACCACCACCATGGCTAGCATCACCACCACCGTAGCTAGCATCACCACCACCATGGCTAGCATCACCACCACCGTGGCTAGCTTCACCACCGTGGCTAGCATCACCACCACTATGGCTAGCATCACCACCGTGGCTAGCATCACCACCACCGTGGCTAGCATCACCACCACCATGGCTAGCATCACCACCACCGTGGCTAGCATCACCACCATGGCTAGCATCACCACCACCATGGCTAGCATCACCACCACCGTGGCTAGCATCACCACCATGGCTAGCATCACCACCACCGTGGCTAGCATCACCACCATGGCTAGCATCACCACCATGGCTAGCATCACCACCACCGTGGCTAGCATCACCACCATGGCTAGCATCACCACCACCGTGGCTAGCATCACCACCATGGCTAGCATCACCACCACCGTGGCTAGCATCACCACCACCGTGGCTAGCATCACCACCATGGCTAGCATCACCATCACCATGGCTAGCATCACCACCGTGGCTAGCATCACCACCACCGTGGCTAGCATCACCACCATGGCTAGCATCACCACCATGGCTAGCATCATCACCATGGCTAGCATCACCACCACCATGGCTAGCATCACCACCACCATGGCTAGCATCACCACCATGGCTAGCATCACCATCACCATGGCTAGCATCACCACCACCGTGGCTAGCATCACACACCACCATGGCTAGCATCACCACCACCGTGGCTAGCATCACCATCACCACCGCCGTGGCTAGCATCACCATCACCACCACCGTGGCTAGCATCACCACCGCCGTGGCTAGCATCACCACCACCATGGCTAGCGTCACCACCACCATGGCTAGCATCACCACCACCGTGGCTAGCGTCACCACCACCGTGGCTAGCGTCACCACCACCATGGCTAGCGTCACTACCACCATGGCTAGCATCACCTCCACCGTGGCTAGCATCACCACCACCGTGGCTAGCATCACCACCACCGTGGCTAGCGTCACCACCACCATGGCTAGCATCACCACCACCGTGGCTAGCATCACCACCACCGTGGCTAGCGTCACCACCACCGTGGCTAGCATCACCACCACCATGGCTAGCATCACCACCACCGTGGCTAGCATCACCATCACCACCGCCGTGGCTAGCATCACCATCACCACCACCGTGGCTAGCATCACCACCGCCGTGGCTAGCATCACCACCACCATGGCTAGCGTCACCACCACCATGGCTAGCATCACCACCACCGTGGCTAGCGTCACCACCACCGTGGCTAGCGTCACCACCACAATGGCTAGCGTCACCACCACCATGGCTAGCATCACCACCACCGTGGCTAGCATCACCACCACCGTGGCTAGCATCACCACCACCGTGGCTAGCGTCACCACCACCGTGGCTAGCGTCACCACCACCATGGCTAGCATCACCACCACCGTGGCTAGCATCACCACCACCGTGGCTAGCGTCACCACCACCGTGGCTAGCGTCACCACCACCATGGCTAGCATCACCACCGCCGTGGCTAGCATCACCACCACCATGGCTAGCGTCACCACCACCATGGCTAGCATCACCACCACCGTGGCTAGCATCACCACCACCGTGGCTGGCGTCACCACCACCATGGCTAGCATCACCACCACCATGGCTAGCATCTCCACCACCATGGCTAGCATCACCACCACCGTGGCTAGCATCACCACCGTGGCTAGCATCACCACCACCATGGCTAGCATCTCCACCACCATGGCTAGCATCTCCACCGTGGCTAGCATCACCACCATGGCTAGCATCACCACCACCATGGCTAGCATCTCCACCACCATGGCTAGCATCACCACCACCGTGGCTAGCATCACCACCATGGCTAGCATCACCACCACCGTGGCTAGCATCACCACCATGGCTAGCATCACCACCATGGCTAGCATCACCACCGCCGTGGCTAGCATCACCACCATGGCTAGCATCACCACCACCATGGCTAGCATCACCACCGTGGATAGCATCACCGTTGAGCCAACCTGAACCCTTTCAACACCGACCACATTGTATCGTTTTGTAAACTCAGTTCGGCTTATAGGGATTGTTGTTGTTGGATTGAATGGAAGCATGACTGCTTCGTCCTTACACGCTACTTTTTTATTTTCTGGGTAGTTGCCACTAGATGGCAGCAGCAGACGTGGTCACCACTCGCTTGTACACACTTGTGTACGCGCTTGTGTACACGCTTGTGATTGTGATGATGGGGGAGATGTTTTAGATGGGAGATGATTGTGATTCTGATGGGAGATGTCTCAGATTGGAGGTGATTGTGATTCTGATGGGAGATGTCTCAGATGGGAGATGATTGTGATTCTGATGGGAGATGTCTCAGATTGGAGGTGATTGTGATTCTGATGGGAGATGTCTCAGATGGGAGATGATTGTGATTCTGACGGGAGATGTCTCAGATGGGAGATGATTGTGATTCTGATGGGAGATGTCTCAGATTGGAGGTGATTGTGATTCTGATGGGAGATGTCTCAGATGGGAGATGATTGTGATTCTGACGGGAGATGTCTCAGATGGGAGATGATTGTGATTCTGACGGGAGATGTCTCAGATGGGAGATGATTGTGATTCTGATGGGAGATGTCTCAGATTGGAGGTGATTGCGATTGTGACGGGCGTGGCGTGTGTGTGCTGTGTGCGGCTGGCAGTGACAGGCCAGGCCTACGAAACATGGTGCAGGAGATGGTGCTCATGGGCTACGAGCGCGAGCGCGTCGTGGCGGCGCTGCGCTCCAGCTTCAACAACCCCGACCGCGCCGTCGAGTACCTCCTCACGGTGCGCGACAGCAGCCGCTACGCACACAGCTACACCAGCTACACACAGCTACACACAGCTATACACAGAGCCACACAGCTACACAGCTACACACAGCTACACAGCTACACACAGCTACACACAGCTACACAGCTACACACAGCTACACAGCTACACACAGCTACACACAGCTACACACAGAGCCACACTGCTACACACAGAGCCACACTGCTACTCACAGAGCCACACAGCTACTCACAGAGCCACACTGCTACTCACAGAGCCACACTGCTACTCACAGAGCCACACTGCTACTCACAGAGCCACACAGCTACACACAGCCACACTGCTACTCACAGAGCCACACTGCTACACACAGAGCCACACTGCTACTCACAGAGCCACACTGCTACTCACAGAGCCACACTGCTACACACAGAGCCACACTACTACACACAGAGCCACACAGCTACACACAGAGCCACACTGCTACTCACAGAGCCACACTGCTACACACAGAGCCACACTGCTACACACAGAGCCACACAGCTACACACAGAGCCACACAGCTACACACAGCTACACTGCTACTCACAGAGCCACACCGCTACACACAGAGCCACACTGCTACTCACAGAGCCACACTGCTACTCACAGAGCCACTCTGCTACTCACAGAGCCACACTGCTACTCACAGAGCCACACTGACACCGCTACTCACAGAGCCACACAGCTACACACAGAGCCACACAGCTACTCACAGAGCCACACTGCTACTCACAGAGCCACACTGCTACTCACAGAGCCACACTGCTACTCACAGAGCCACACTGCTACTCACAGAGCCACACTGCTACTCACAGAGCCACTCTGCTACTCACAGAGCCACACTGCTACTCACAGAGCCACACTGACACCGCTACTCACAGAGCCACACAGCTACACACAGAGCCACACAGCTACTCACAGAGCCACACTGCTACTCACAGAGCCACACTGCTACTCACGAGCCACACTGCTACTCACAGAGCCCACTGCTACTCACAGAGCCACACTGCTACTCACAGAGCCACACTGCTACTCACAGAGCCACACTGCTACACACAGAGCCACACTGCTACTCACAGAGCCACACTGCTACTCACAGAGCCACACTGCTACACACAGAGCCACTCTGCTACACACAGAGCCACACTGCTACACACAGAGCCACACTGCTACTCACAGAGCCACACTGACACCGCTACTCACAGAGCCACACTGCTACTCACAGAGCCACACTGCTACTCACAGAGCCACACTGCTACACACAGAGCCACACTGCTACTCACAGAGCCACACTGCTACTCACAGAGCCACACTGCTACTCACAGAGCCACACTACTACACACAGAGCCACACTGCTACTCACAGAGCCACAGCTACACACAGAGCTACACTGCTACTCACAGAGCCACACTGCTACACACAGAGCCACAGCTACTCACAGAGCCACACCGCTACACACAGAGCCACACCGCTACTCACAGAGCCACACAGCTACTCACAGAGCCACACAGCTACACACAGCCACACACAGCCACACAGCTACACACAGCCACACCACCCACAGCTACACACAGCTACACACAGCTACACACAGCTACACACAGCCACACACAGCTACACACAGCTACACACAGCTACACAGCTACACACAGCTACACACAGCTACAGCTACACACAGAGCTACACAGCCCACACAGAGCCACACTGCTACTCACAGAGCCACACTGCTACTCACAGAGCCACTCAGCTACACACAGAGCTACACAGCTACTCACAGAGCCACACTGCTACTCACAGAGCTACACAGCTACACACGAGCCACACTACACACAGAGCCACAAGCTACACACAGAGCCACACAGCTACTCACAGAGCCACACTGCTACTCACAGAGCCACACTGCTACTCACAGAGCCACACTACTACTCACAGAGCCACACTGTTACACACAGAGCCACACTGCTACTCACAGAGCCACACTGCTACTCACAGAGCCAT
Organism: Lethenteron reissneri; assembly: GCF_015708825.2. Lineage (NCBI taxonomy): Eukaryota > Metazoa > Chordata > Hyperoartia > Petromyzontiformes > Petromyzontidae > Lethenteron > Lethenteron reissneri. Next base: position 35,231 of record NW_026892151.1, read on the forward strand.
ACTGCTACTCACAGAGCCACACTGCTACTCACAGAGCCACACCAGCTCACAGAGCCACACACACAGAGCCACACCGCTACTCACAGAGCCACACTGCTTAACACAGAGCCACACTGCTACACACAGAGCCACACTGCTACTCACAGAGCCACCAGCTACACACAGAGCCACAGCTACACACAGAGCCACACTGCTACTCACAGAGCCACACAGCTACTCACAGAGCCACACAGCTACACACAGAGCCACACAGCTACACACAGAGCCACACAGCTACACACAGAGCCACTCTGCTACTCACAGAGCCACACAGCTACACACAGAGCCACACAGCTACACACAGAGCCACTCTGCTACTCCAGAGCCACACAGCTACACACAGAGCCACATACTACACACAGAGCCACACTGCTACTCACAGAGCCACACTGCTACACACAGAGCACACTGCTACACACAGAGCCACACTGCTACACACAGAGCCACACAGCTACACACAGAGCCACACTGCTACTCACACAGCCACACTGCTACACACAGAGCCACACGCTACACACAGAGCCACACTACTACACACAGAGCCACACTGCTACTCACAGAGCCACACTGCTACACACAGAGCCACACTGCTACACACAGAGCCACACAGCTACACACAGAGCCACACTACACACAGAGCCACACTGCTACTCACAGAGCCACACTGCTACACACAGAGCCACACTGCTACACACAGAGCCACACTGCTACACACAGAGCCACACTGCTACACACAGAGCCACACTGCTACACACAGAGCCACACTGCTACACACAGAGCCACACTGCTACACACAGAGCACACTGCTACACACAGAGCCACACTGCTACACACAGAGCCACACTGCTACACACAGAGCCACACTGCTACACACAGAGCCACACAGCTACTCACAGAGCCACAAGCTACTCACAGAGCCACACAGCTACACACAGAGCCACACGAGCAGCCACACACAGAGCCACACTGCTACTCACAGAGCCACACAGCTACACACAGAGCCACACGAGCAGCCACACACAGAGCCACACCGCTACTCACAGAGCCACACCGCTACTCACAGAGCCACACTGCTACTCACAGAGCCACACTGCTACACACAGAGCCACACTGCTACTCACAGAGCCACACTGCTACTCACAGAGCCACACTGCTACACACAGAGCCACTCTGCTACACACAGAGCCACACTGCTACTCACAGAGCCACACTGACACGCTACTCACAGAGCCACACTGCTACTCACAGAGCCACACTGCTACTCACGAGCCACACTGCTACACAGAGCCACACTGCTACTCACAGAGCCACACTGCTACTCACAGAGCCACACTGCTACTCACAGAGCCACACTACTACACACAGAGCCACACTGCTACTCACAGACCACGCTACACACAGAGCTACACTGCTACTCACAGAGCCACACTGCTACACACAGAGCCACACAGCTACTCACAGAGCCACACCGCTACACACAGAGCCACACCGCTACTCACAGAGCCACACAGCTACTCACAGAGCCACAGCTACACACAGCCACACACAGCCACACAGCTACACACAGCCACACACAGCCACACACAGCTACACACAGCTACACACAGCTACACACAGCTACACAGCCACACACAGCTACACACAGCTACACACAGCTACACAGCTACACACAGCTACACACAGCTACAGCTACACACAGAGCTACACAGCCACACACAGAGCCCACTGCTACTCACAGAGCCACACTGCTACTCACAGAGCCACTCAGCTACACACAGATACACAGCTACTCACAGAGCCACACTGCTACTCACAGAGCTACACAGCTACACACAGAGCCACAGCTACACACAGAGCCACACAGCTACACACAGAGCCACACAGCTACTCACAGAGCCACACTGCTACTCACAGAGCCACACTGCTACTCACAGAGCCACACTACTACTCACAGAGCCACACTGTTACACACAGAGCCACACTGCTACTCACAGAGCCACACTGCTACTCACAGAGCCATACTGCTACTCACAGAGCCACACTGCTACTCACAGAGCCACCAGCTACTCACAGAGCCACACAGCTACACACAGAGCCACACCGCTACTCACAGAGCCACACTGCTTAACACGAGCCACACTGCTACACACAGAGCCACACTGCTACTCACAGAGCCACACAGCTACACACAGAGCCACACAGCTACACACAGAGCCACACTGCTACTCACAGAGCCACACAGCTACTCACAGAGCCACACAGCTACACACAGAGCCACACAGCTACACACAGAGCCACACAGCTACACACAGAGCCACTCTGCTACTCACAGAGCCACACAGCTACACACAGAGCCACACAGCTACACACAGAGCCACTCTGCTACTCACAGAGCCACACAGCTACACACAGAGCCACACTACTACACACAGAGCCACACTGCTACTCACAGAGCCACACTGCTACACACAGAGCCACACTGCTACACACAGAGCCACACTGCTACACACAGAGCCACACAGCTACACACAGAGCCACACTGCTACTCACACAGCCACACTGCTACACACAGAGCCACACAGCTACACACAGAGCCACACTACTACCACAGAGCCACACTGCTACTCACAGAGCCACACTGCTACACACAGAGCCACACTGCTACACACAGAGCCACACTGCTACACACAGAGCCACACTGCTACACACAGAGCCACACTGCTACACACAGAGCCACACTGCTACACACAGAGCCACACTGCTACACACAGAGCCACACTGCTACACACAGAGCCACACTGCTACACACAGAGCCACACTGCTACACACAGAGCCACACAGCTACTCACAGAGCCACACAGCTACTCACAGAGCCACACAGCTACACACAGAGCCACACGAGCAGCCACACACAGAGCCACACTGCTACTCACAGAGCCACACAGCTACACACAGAGCCACACGAGCAGCCACACACGAGCCCACCGCTACTCACAGAGCCACACCGCTACTCACAGAGCCACACTGCTACTCACAAGCCACACTGCTACACACAGAGCCACACTGCTACTCACAGAGCCACACTGCTACTCACAGAGCCACACTGCTACACACAGAGCCACTCTGCTACACACAGAGCCACACTGCTACTCACAGAGCCACACTGACACCGCTACTCACAGAGCCACACTGCTACTCACAGAGCCACACTGCTACTCACAGAGCCACACTGCTACACACAGAGCCACACTGCTACTCACAGAGCCACACTGCTACTCACAGAGCCACACTGCTACACACAGAGCCACACTGCTACTCACAGAGCCACACTGCTACTCACAGAGCCACACTGCTACTCACAGAGCCACACTGCTACTCACAGAGCCACACTGCTACTCACAGAGCCACACTGCTACTCACAGAGCCACACTGCTACACACAGAGCCACACGAGCAGCCACACACAGAGCCACACAGCTACTCACAGATCCACACTACTACACAGAGCCACACTGCTACTCACAGAGCCACACAGCTACACACAGAGCTACACTGCTACTCACAGAGCCACACTGCTACACACAGAGCCACACAGCTACTCACAGAGCCACACCGCTACACACAGAGCCACACCGCTACTCACAGAGCCACACAGCTACTCACAGAGCCACACAGCTACACACAGCCACACACAGCCACACAGCTACACACAGCCACACACAGCCACACACAGCTACACACAGCTACACACAGCCACACACAGCTACACACAGCTACACACAGCTACACAGCTACACACAGCTACACACAGCTACAGCTACACACAGAGCTACACAGCCACACACAGAGCCACACTGCTACTCACAGAGCCACACTGCTACTCACAGAGCCACTCAGCTACACACAGAGCTACACAGCTACTCACAGAGCCACCTGCTACTCACAGAGCTACACAGCTACACACAGAGCCACACAGCTACACACAGAGCCACACAGCTACACACAGAGCCACACAGCTACTCACAGAGCCACACTGCTACTCAGAGCCACACTACTACTCACAGAGCCACACTGTTACACACAGAGCCACACTGCTTCTCACAGAGCCACACTGCTACACACAGAGCCACACTGCTACACACAGAGCCACACTGCTACTCACAGAGCCACACAGCTACTCACAGAGCCACACAGCTACACACAGAGCCACACAGCTACACACAGAGCCACACTACTACACACAGAGCCACATTGCTACACACAGAGCCACACTGCTACTCACAGAGCCACACAGCTACACACAGAGCCACACTGCTACACACAGAGCCACACTGCTACACACAGAGCCACACTGCTACACACAGAGCCACACTGCTACACACAGAGCCACACTGCTACACACAGAGCCACACTGCTACACACAGAGCCACACTGCTACACACAGAGCCACACAGCTACTCACAGAGCCACACAGCTACTCACAGAGCCACACAGCTACACACAGAGCCACACGAGCAGCCACACACAGAGCCACACTGCTACTCACAGAGCCACACAGCTACACACAGAGCCACACGAGCAGCCACACACAGAGCCACACCGCTACTCACAGAGCCACACCGCTACTCACAGAGCCACACAGCTACTCACAGAGCCACACTGCTACACACAGAGCCACACTGCTACTCACAGAGCCACACGAGCAGCCACACACAGAGCCACACTGCTACACACAGAGCCACACTACTACTCATAGAGCCACACGAGCAGCCACACACAGAGCCACACTGACACTCACAGAGCCACACTGACACCGCTACTCACAGAGCCACACAGCTACACACAGAGCCACACAGCTACACACAGAGCCACACTGCTACTCACAGAGCCACACAGCTACACACAGAGCCACACTGACACTCACAGAGCCACACTGACACGGATACTCACAGAGCCACGCCCGCCAACGCAGCAGCACGCTAACCGCACGGTCACCACACGCGCTACCTCGCACCCACGCACCACCACGCACTACCACGCGCTACCTCGCACTACCACGCACTACCACGCACCAACCACAACCCCACTCGCGCGCATCACCCCAACCCCCCTCTCCACCACCACAAGTGGCGCCGCTCTGCTCGACGGCGCCCCACACGGCCGATGAGCCTGCAGTGAGCGTCTGTGCCGGGCCTCTGCGCTGACCGCGTGTGTCATCGTGCTGCTGCTGCTGCTTCTACTGCTGCTGCTGCTACTGCTGCTGCTACTGCTGCTGTTGCTACTGCTACTGCTGCTACTGCTGCTGCTGCTACTGCTGCTGCTACTGCTGCTACTGCTGCTGCTGCTACTGCTGCTGCTACTGCTACTGCTGCTGCTACTGCTGCTGCTACTGCTGCTGCTGCTACTGCTGCTGCTGCTGCTGCTACTGCTGCTGCTACTGCTGCTGCTACTGCTGCTACTGCTACTACTGCTGCTACTGCTGCTGCTACTGCTGCTGCTACAGGGCATGCAGGAAGGCGAGGGGCTGGCTGCAGACGCTCCCGCTGAGAGCCAGCAGCAGCGGCAGCAGCAGCGGCAGGCGGCTTCCGCGCCCAGCGCCCCGGCCGCCTCGGGCACCACCAGCAGCAGCAGCACGGCGAGTACCGGTGGCACCGCGTCGCAGGGCTCCAGATCCGGTGAGGGGGTGTGTGGGGGTGTGTGTGTGTGTCTGTGTGAGTTCCATTCCCGCTCACTGCTAACTCCAGTGACGATTATCTGAACCGGTCCTGGGCCTCCCCTAGGTCCACTCAGCTTCAAACGAGTGCGCGGTGCGACGTGTAGTAAACATCGCCACTGGGGAGACAAAGCCGGCCGGCGTGGTGCTGGCCACCCGCCCCCTCGTGTGCCACGTGCCACTTGCCCCAACAATCTGCTGAAGGCTGCCCGGGGTGGACCTGCGTGTTTGTTGCAGGCAACCCGCTGGAGTACCTGCGGAACCAGGCACAGTTCCGCTACATGCGGCGCGCCGTGCAGCAGAACCCCGGCCTGCTGCCCGCCCTGCTGCAGGAGCTGGGCGTCCAGAACCCTCAGCTGCTTGCGGTGAGCGTCGCACACGCGTCGCACACGCGTCGCACACGCGTCGCACACGCGTCGCACACGCATCGCACACGCATCGCACACGCGCGTCGCTCACACGCGTCGCACACGCGTCGCACACGCGTCGCACACGCGTCGCACACGCATCGCACACGCGCGTCGCTCACACGCGTCGCACACGCATCGCACACGCATCGCACACGCATCGCACACGCGCGTCGCTCACACGCGTCGCACACGCGTCGCACACGCGTCGCACACGCGTCGCACACGCATCGCACACGCGCGTCGCTCACACGCGTCGCACACACATGTCGCACACACGTCGCACATGCGTCGCTCCCACGCGTCGCCCACGCAACAACACGATTAGCAAATCGCAAAGGCAGCGATTTTTTTTTTCCGATTTGAAAAGTCCCCTTTCTTCTTGGATTTTTTTTTGTTATCATAACTTTTTTTGATTCAACTTAACAATTGTTCTATGTTTGATTGTTCTATTTCAATTAAAAATTTAAATTATCATCCTTGCATTAGAATATATAGTGCAGTTCATATGTTGATGGTATCACGTGGTAATGCTCCATCACGTGTTTTAAATCTATTACACAGTGAATATTCAACTGCAGCTTGACTTCAAAACATTTATTCGCGAATCAAATCGCAATATCTGTCAGAAAATAATCGCAATTGCATCTCTTCCCCAAGTCGTTGAGCCCTGCTCTGCACGTTTTGCACGTTTTGCTTGCGGCCTAGCAGGAGATCAGCCAGTACCAGGAGGAGTTCATCCACATGCTCAACGAGCCGGGCGAGGAGGGCGCCGAGGAGCCCGGCGCCGACGAGCCGGGCGCAGACCGGCCGCAGGTCATCCAGGTCACGCCCGACGAGATGGACGCCATCGAGAGGGTAATGCCGCCGTGTGGGAGCGCGCGAGCGTGCGCTGCTTCTGCTGCTGCTGCTGTGTTTGTGCATGTGTGCTGCTGCTGGTGCTGTGTTTGTGTGTGCTGCTGCTGCTGCTGTGCTTGTGCATGTGTGCTGCTGGTGCTGTGTTTGTGTGTGTGCTGCTGCTGCTGCTGTGTTTGTGCTGCTGCTGCTGCTGCTGTGCTTGTGCATGTGTGCTGCTGCTGGTGCTGTGTTTGTGTGTGTGTGCTGCTGCTGCTGCTGTTTTGTGCATGTGTGCTGCTGCTGCTGCTGTGCTTGTGCATGTGTGCTGCTGCTGGTGCTGTGTTTGTGTGTGTGCTGCTGCTGCTGCTGTGTTTGTGTGTGTGCTGCTGCTGCTACTGCTGCTGTGCTTGTGCATGTGTGCTGCTGCTGGTGCGCGGGCCCGGGTAAAACTACGTGGCCGGGAGTCGGAGCCGTTCCCTGTACACCTTGGGGTGCGACAGGGATGTCCCTGGCTCCCACATTATTTAACATCTATTTTGACCGCGTTGTTCGTGAAGCCTTCAATGGCTGTACCGGGGGAATTTCCATTTGGTACAGATATAATGGGAGGCTGATCGATGCCCGGGTGCGGTCAAGGGATGGCTCCCTATTGGTAAACCACGTTATGTATGCCGATGATTTGGTAATTGCTGCTCATTCAGAAGAGGAGTTGGAGGCGCTGCTGATGAACCTGGAGCGTGCCACTAAGAGGTGGGTGGGGCCTTACCATCAGCCCCACCAAAACTAAGCACCTGCCTGGGTATTTTGTACCATCGGACACTCCACCCCCACAACTCCCAATCGGTGATGGGGCAGTAGTGGAGAGAGTGGAGAGTTTTCCATACTTGGGCAGTGTGCTTATGACCGGCTCCAGTTTAACAGCAGAGGTCTCACTCCGAATCAGTCGAGCGGCATTGTCTTTTCATCGGTTGCGTAACGCTGTGTAGAAGCTACCTGGATTGTCGCTCCGCACGAAGCTTCAGGTCTTCTCGGCCACAGTCATTCCTTCCCTTCTCTACGCTTGCGAAACGTGGACCCCCCTAATAGAGCATCTTCGCCGGTTGGAAACATTTAGGCTGGCCTGCCTACGATCCATCCTGGGTTTAACCAGGCTGGATTGTGTGAGGAGCTCACAAATCCTTGAAAGATCTGGGCAAAGTCCCATCGGTGAGCTCCTCCGGCAGGCAAGGCTGCGTTGGCTGGGTCATGTAGCCCGCATGCCCAGCCACCGCATGCCTAAACAGCTTTTGTTCGGCCGGATAGAGGGGCTAAACGGGCCCGGCACGGGCTAGAGAAGAGATGGAGTTATGTGGTACGGGAGGACGTGGAGCTGAGTGGACTTGCCGATGACTATACCAGCGGTGTCAAGATCGGCCTCTGTGGAGGAGGCTCGTGAAGGACACTACTGGGCAGTTGGAGGCAGTCGCCCTCCAACAACAACGGAGGGCGGAGGAGCGACGCTCACAACCACGAGCGGAGTGCCCGGTGGCTAAAGCACAGCAAGTTGGTACAGTAGGGGGCACAGGTGGTGCATCAGCCAGTCATCTCGGTCATCTCAGTCAGTCGACCCGTGGCACCTGCTGGGTCTGCCCCGTGACCTCCTGCCAGCGGGCATTCGACACTTCATGTGGCCTCAAGGTGCACTTGGCCTGGCACAAGCGTCGTGGTGACGTCACCGCCACTTAGTGGCGAATGGCGGTTGTTGTGCTGCTGTGTGTGTAGCAGTGTGTGTGTGCTGCTGCGTGTGTGCTGCTGCTAACAGTGTGTGTGTGTGTGCTGTGTGTGTGTGCTACTGTGTCTGTGTGCTGCTGCTGACACTGTGTGTGTGTGTGCTGCTAACACTGTGTGTGCGCTGTGTGTGTGTGCTGTGTGTGTGCTACTGTGTGTGTTGCTGCTGCTAACACTGTGTGTGTGCGCTGTGTGTGTGTGTGTGCTGTGTGTGTGTGCTGCTGCTGACACTGTGTGTGTGCTGCTAACACTGTGTGTGTGCGCTGTGTGTGTGTGTGCTGTGTGTGTTGCTACTGTGTGTGTGTGCTGCTGCTGACACTGTGTGTGTGCTGCTAACACTGTGTGTGTGCGCTGTGTGTGTGTGTTGCTGTGTGTGTGTGTGTAGCAGTGTGTGGTGTGCTGCTGCTAACACTGTGCTGTGTGTGTGTGTGTGCTGACACTGTGTGTGTGCTGCTGTGTGTGTGAGCAGCTCATGGGCCTGGGCTTTGAGCGGCGCCTGGCGATGGAGGCCTACTTTGCCTGCGACAAGAACGAGAACCTGGCGGCAAACTTCCTCCTACAGCACATCGTGGACGACGACTGAGTCCACCATCGCCCCTCCCTCCCCCATCGCCCCCCCCCTCTCTGCCTCCCTCCCCTCCCCATCGCCCTCATCGCCCCCATCGCCCCCCCCCCCCTCTCATGCTCCCTCCCCGACGCCGCCCCGCAGAGCACACACGCCCACGGCCCTTCTCTCTCCCCTTCACGGCCACCGCCACCATCGTCGTCACCACCACCACCGCCATCACCGCCACCACCACCACCACCGCTAGCACCACCATCATCGTAATCACCACCACCGCCATCACCGCTAGCACCACCATCACTGCCACCGTCACCACCACCACCACCACTAGCACCACCATCGTCGTCGTCACCACCATCACTGCCACCGTCACCACCACCACCACCGCTAGCACCACCATCATCGTCACCGCCGCTGCCACCACGATCACCGCCACCACCAGTGCCATCATCGCCGTCGGCGCCACCGGGCACGGCTGCGTTGCACCGTCACCACGAGCAAGTGCTGCTGAAGCGTCGGGCCGGAAGAGGGCGTGGCCAAGTGGGGGAGGGGGGGGGGTCACTCGCGCGGGGGGGGGGGGTCACTCACGCAAGGGGTCACTCCCGCAAGGGGTCACTCCCGCAAGGGTCACTCCCTCTCGGCGTTTTCCCGTGGAGCACGTCAACGGGACGACGCGCGTTGACAGGGTGGCGCGCGTTGATGGTGGCGTGTGCTGCCAATCGCCGTGACTGGGGGACGCTGCTCGTTCGGTTAGAACCCACCCAGCCCCCCCCCCCTGGTAGCTAATGAACTAATCTGCTTGCGTGGTGACCTCTGACCCTGCCCCCTCCGCGGCGCTGGGGAGGCCCTCTTCCGGCCGCACGTCTAGGTCCAGGACGCCGGGCCGAGTGGCTTCGCCCAAATCCTAAATGGGATTTTCGTATTTCCCCCCCCCTCCTCTCTGGTTCATAAACATTCTGCATCGCGTCACAACGGCCCCCTGTCCCAGGCCAGCCCCACGCAGGGAGACGGCGACGATCGCGTGGCGCTCGAATTTGATGAAACAAAAACATTTCAAGAGCCGCGACGCTCGTGGTGACTAGGCCGCTCAACTCGCCGGCCAGCCGGGACCCCAAGAACCGCCTCCAAGTCCCTGAGCACCGCGTGCAGCGCATACCCCCACACCGCCCCCCCCCTTCTCCCGTCACCTAAAGCCCCCCCCCCCCCCCCCCCGGCGTGACGGCCCCGACCACTTAACCCCCACCCCCTCCCCGCCCCGTAAGCTTATTATGCAAAGGTGGAGAGGCAAGCGGAGAGCGTCGTTGGCGTGGGGTTTGTTCCGCTACGTTTCCTTGTTAAAGCGTCGGCGTCGTCGTCACCGTCGGCGTCGTCGTCACCGTCGTCACCGTTGTCACCGTCACCGCCGTCACCGCCGCCGCGTTGCGTGACCGGGCCGAGCGCCGATTTTGCCGCGGCCGGCGATACGGCAAAGTTCCCCGCGGCGCTGCGTTGTGCCACCTGGACCGGCGGGCGGGCGGAGCGGAGGTGGTGCTCGGGCCGGGGCTGGGTGGGGCCGAGCTGGGTGGGGCCGGGCTGGGTGGGGCCGGGCTGGGTGGGGCCGGGCTGGGTGGGGCCGGGCTGGGTGGGCCGGGCTGGGTGGGGCTCGCGAGTTGGGGTTGTTTGTGGGTTTTGGTGTCAATGGTGGGGGGGGCGGTGGGTAGTGACTGGGTGGCGTTGGCGTTAGGGCTGTAGCAGTGGACGTCATGGGTGTGGGTTGGTCTCGGTGACTTGCGACTTGGTGTTAGTGGCAGAGTGGCTCTGCTTGCTACTTGACTGGGGTTCGGCTGAGTGCTCGTGGTTGGTTGGGTAGTTTCCCAGGGTTATGGGTAGCGCTAGTGACTTGGGGTAGTTGGGGTTATGGGTAGCGCTAGTGACTTGGGGTAGTTGGGGTTATGGGTAGCGCTAGTGACTTGGGGTAGTTGGGTTATGGGTAGCGCTAGTGACTTGGGGTAGTTGGGGTTATGGGTTGCGCTGGTGACTTGGGATAGTTGGGGTTATGGGTAGTGCTGGTGACTTGGGGTAGTTGGGGTTATGGGTTGCGCTAGTGACTTGGGATAGTTGGGGTTATGGGTAGTGCTGGTGACTTGGGGTAGTTGGGGTTATGGGTAGCGCTAGTGACTTGGGATAGTTGGGGTTATGGGTAGTGCTGGTGACTTGGGGTAGTTGGGGTTATGGGTAGCGCTGGTGACTTGGGGTAGTTGGGGTTATGGGTAGCGCTAGTGACTTGGGGTAGTTGGGGTTATGGGTAGCGCTGGTGACTTGGGGTAGTTGGGTTATGGGTAGCGCTGGTGACTTGGGGTAGTTGGGGTTTGGGTAGCGCTGGTGACTTGGGGTAGTTGGGTTATAGGTAGCGCTAGTGACTTGGGGTAGTAGGGTTATGAGTAGCGCTAGTGACTTGGGGTAGTTGGGGTTATGGGTAGCGCTAGTGACTTGGGGTAGTAGGGTTATGGGTAGCGCTGGTGACTTGGGGTAGTTGGGGTTATGGGTAGCGCTAGTGACTTGGGGTAGTTGGGGTTATGGGTAGCGCTAGTGACTTGGGGTAGTTGGGTTATGGGTAGCGCTAGTGACTTGGGGTAGTTGGGGTTATGGGTAGCGCTAGTGACTTGGGGTAGTAGGGTTATGGGTAGCGCTGGTGACTTGGGGTAGTTGGGGTTATGGGTAGCGCTAGTGACTTGGGGTAGTTGGGGTTATGGGTAGCGCTAGTGACTTGGGGTAGTTGGGTTATGGGTTGCGCTGGTACCAGTGGCTGCGGTGATCAGGGCTAGAATCTAGTTGGCTGTTCCGCTCACGAAGTTCTCTCTCCACCACCCCCACGGTAACGCACGGAAACCTCTCGCTCACCCACCCACCTGCCCGCTCGCCCGCCCTCTCGTCCGCTCGCTCGCTTACCCGCTCGCCCGCCCACCCGCTCGTCCACCCGCTCGTCCACCCGCTCGCCCGCTCGCTCGCCCTCCGATGACCTTTTCTGGTGTCCCAGGATCCCAGCGGTCCCAGGCCGTGGTCACGCAGCAGTCGCAGCGTAAATACAACAACTACAACAACAACAACTACAACAACAACTACTACTACTACACTCGCGCGTGACGATAAATAATAAAAGAGAGAGTTGTTATTTACAGCGAGCCTCGCCGGCTGGTTTGTGTCTCTGCCTTCTGTTGTGAGTGGCGCTGGTGGTGGGGGGGGGGGTGGATTGGGGGGGGGGGTGAGGACCGTGGGGGGTGGGGGGGTGAGGACTGGTGGGGGGGGTGACGGTGTGGGGCCTCACGGCCGCCCAGGGTCCAGCAAGGGGGTTGGGGGGGCAGCACCTAATGTCCCGCGTGGCCAGAGATGTTAACTACCTCGCCTGGTCTACAGGAGGTCGTGGGTTCAATCCCGACCCTGACTATGCCTGCTGCTGCTGCTGTAGATTTGGAGTTTGCGTGTCTCTCTCTCATCATCATCACCACGGTGGCTAGGAGATGTTAACTACCTCGCCTGGTATACAGGAGGTCGTGGATTCCATTCCGATCCGGACCCTGACGATGCCTGCTGCTGCTGTAGATTTGGAGTCTCTCATCATCATCACGGTGACTAGGAGATGTTGACTACCTCGCCTGGTCTACAGGAGATCGTGGGTTCCATCCCGACCCTGACGACGCTTGCTGCTGCTGCTCTACATTTCCACGTGAGAACGTCCAAGCCACTGGAAGAAAGAAACCAGCGCTACGTATCTCAGTGGATGCTTTCCCGTCAAATCAACGAGAGTTTCAAGGGCCCACTTGCTCGGGGCCTCCCACAAACAGCGGCATCACAACAGCCCGGCTTCATTTGTCGATATCACTGGTCAACAACAAAACAACATTTTTTTCTGGCCTGGACTTTTGCAGCTGTTCTAGACTAATTTCAGGGTGCTGATTCCAAATCTGATCTCAGATTTGCTCTATCACATCTCAACTTTATGCTATCGGCATACCCCATTTTCATTGATTTTACACTTGTGATTGCAAGTTGTTGCGAGTCAGTGACTGCTTTAGTGTTAAATATGGTGCTGTATTTTTAGGATAATGTGTTTAAATATCATTTTATGTAGATATCCACATTTATTTAATATTTTTCTTCTGCAGTTTGTATTGAAAATGCAATATTTGATATCTCAAAAACCTGATGTGATAGACAAAAACTGATGCCAGATTTGGAATCGGCACCCCAAAATTGCCTTAAACCCGTTGTAATACCTCATGCCAGAAAAAGTGTGTTGACCAGTGTAATGAAGATGGATCGGGGCTGGTGGTGGTGGTTGTGCCACGTGGCATTGCGCCCCGGGGCCTTCTGGGAACCTCAGGGCCGGCCCCGTTCGGCCGTCACGTGGCCCTGGAGTCGGAGCCACTTTGCGCGTTCAGGCGTCAGCAGCAGCAGCAGCGGATTGATTTGTGCCGACATCGGCACCGACTGTGCTCTGTTGAACTTCCACGCCTGGGTTTCATCTCCACCAGCACTGGTTCTTAACCTGTAGGGGGCGGGCTGGAGGGGAGGGGGCGAGACATTGGGCAGGTAATATTTTTGAAGGTAAATAATCGACGGCACAAATCAAGCAACGCGGGCACGTCAAGGCACAAACTTGCTTCGTTTCATCAGCGCCGATCTATTTAGGAGCAAAACTGTTTATTTTTATTTTTTTACGATGAGAACCAAAATGGTGCAGACTGCAGTCAAAGATTAAGAACCGCTGGTCCACATGTCCTGTGACCCCCCATTTAATTATGTAAAACTGAGTTTCTGCGTGTTTTAAAAAAGGAAAGTTTATTTAAAAACAGAAATGAATATGCAAAGGAAAAATGTTCGGGGGGGGGGGGGTGGGGTCACAAGACACCCAGACCTACACTGCACAGTG